>NW_006399975.1:2424200-2428881 GCF_000299155.1 Elephantulus edwardii | reverse complement strand
GATTCATCTTAGAGAGAGTTAAACCAGGCTACTCCTTGGAGGCAAGGATTCTGGGGCTTCGTCTGACATACTTGGGACATGTTGCAAGGAGAGACAGGTCTTTGGAGAGGGACATCATGCTGAGTAGAGTAGAGGGACAGCGCAGGAGGGGAAGACCCTCTATGAGGTGGATTGATTCAGTGTCTGGGGTAATCAGGATGGGTGTGTCAGAGGCAATGTGATTGGCATAGGATAGAGAGAGGTTTAGGGCTGTTGTACATAGGGTTGCTATGAGTCGCAAACGACTCGACGGCACATAACAACAACAACAACTATATTTTAGGGATATGTCTTGTCCTATTTAAAGAGTGATGGGAGGGTGAGGGGGACTCATTATCAGGTTATTAAAATAGAAGAGTAATTGAAAAGTGTAATTATCTAGGGTCTAGAGGAACTGGAGATGAAACTAAGTTTTATGGTTTAAATCACACCCTTCTTCAGATTTACTTTTAGACCAGGGTCTTTGTTCTCCTAATTTCTTTTTTAATATTCTGACATATATAAATATTCTTTACATAGTACACCAATTCAACACCACTGTCTCTCAGATCTTTGGTCAGGCCCCTTCCTTTTAACCTGTATGCAAGGCAATGATTGAATCTACATACAATGCCTTACATGTAGAAGTCTCATCTGTTCATTTATTGGTTTTCTTGCTCTCTTTCAGGGTTTCTTTATTGTTGTTGATTATCCTGTTTTCTATTTACAATGATACATTGGCCAAGTGGATTACAATAACCTTTAGATTAGATTAGATAACATTAGATAAGATTAGGAGAGGGCAAAACACCAAATCATGATAATTTCTATAACTTTGATCTTGAACATACTTAGTAAATGGAGAGTATATGATTAGAAATGATATAGGAAACCATTCAATTCAACTCAACTAAGCTCACTGCTGTCCAATCAGTTCTTACTTAGATGGACCCCATCAGATTTCAGAGGCTGTAAATCTTAATAGGAGCAGACTGTTCTTTTTTTCCCCATATAATAGTTGATGTATTTGAATTATTGAAGACATATGGCCTTTTAGTAAGCAATGGTACACGTTCTGTATTATGCCACTACATACATGGATGATTGATAGAAAGATAGATAGATAGATAGATAGATAGATAGATAGATAGACAGACAGACAGACAGATAGATGATAGATAGATAGATAGATAGATACATTGATAGACTGAGTGACCTGGTAAGGAAGAAAATTTCTAGATTTTAAGAATAAACTAGTAAAATTATTGAATGAAATCATAGACATATAGATAGTAAATGCATTATAAGAATGCATCAGAAATTAGCTTTTACATTCTTTATGCAATCTGTTTTTGTTGTTGTTGTTATGTGCCCTCCAGTCCTTTGCGACTCATAGTGTACTGCCTCTGACACACCCATCCCTATTACCCCAGTCACTGAATCAATCCATCTCATAGAGGGTCTTGCTCTTGCAAGGTCCTTCCACCCTCCCAAACATGATGTTCCTCTCCAAGGACATGTCCCTCCTTGCAACATGCCCAAAGTACGTCAGATGAAGCCCAGAATCCTTGCCTCCAACGAGTAGCCTGGTTTAACCCTCTCCAGGATAAATCTGTTTGTTTTCTTGGCAGGGTACATTCAATACTCTTCTCCAGCACCACAGCTCAAAGGCATCAATTCTCCTTCTATCCTCCCTAGTCATTGTGCAACTCTCTGATGCATAACAAGTGATTGCAAAGACCATGGCCTGTATCAGGCGCACCTTAGTCTCCAGAGAGACACCGTTGCTCTTGAGTACTTTAGAGAGGTCCCTAACAGCAGACTTTCCCATCGCAATATGTTTTTTTATTTTTCATTTCCTGGCTACTGGTGCCAAGAGTGTTGACCGTGGAGCTGAGCAAACTGAAGCTGTGAACAATCTCAATCTCTTTGTCATCCATCCTGATGCTACCAATTGGTCCAGTGGTGAGAATCTTTGTCTTCTTGACATTGAGCCTCAGTCCATACTGAAGGCTGCAGTCCTTGACCCTCTGCAGCAAGTACATGAGGTCCTCCTCAGTTTCAGCAAGCAGGGTTGTATCATCTGCATAACGCAGATTGTTAATAGATCTTCCACCAATCCTGATGCCACAATTCTCCTCATAGATATGTCCTATCGCCATATATTTTCAATCTATATGCACAAAATAGTATCCAGGAGGCTGGCCTCTATGAGGAAAAGTGTGGCATCAGGATTAGAAGTAGACTTATCAACAATCTGCATTATGCAGGTGACACAACTCTCCTTGCTGAAACTGAGGAGGACCTGAATACTTGCTGCAGAAGGTCAAGGAATGCAGCCGTCAGTATAGATTGAAGCTCAACACCAAGAAAACAAAGATTCTCACCACTGGGCCAATTGTAAACATCATGATAGATGGTGAAGAGATTGAGATTGTCAACAGGTTCAGTTTGCTTGGCTTTATAATCAACACTCTTGGTACCAGCAGCCAAGAAAATTGCTTGGGGAAAGTCTACCATCAGAGACCTTTCCAAAGTACTGAAGAGCAATGATGTCACTCAGGAGACTAAGGTGTGCCTGATACATGCCATGGTCTTTGCAATTACTTGCTATGCATCAGAGAGCTGGACAATGACTAGGGATGACAGAAGGAGAGGTGATGTCTTTGAGCTGTGGTGCTGGAGAAGAGTATTGAAAATGCCATGAGCTGATAAGAGAATAAACAAGTTCATTCTGGAGAGGGTGAAGCCAGGTGGCTCCTTGGAGGCAAGGATTCTAAAGCTTCATCTGACATACTTTGGACATGGTGCAAGGCGTGATCAGTCCATTGAGAGGGACTTTATGCTTGAAAGAGTGGAGGGATAGCACAAGAGAGGAAGACCCTCAATGAGATGGATTGAGTCAGTCACTGGGGTAATGGGGATAGGTCTGTTGGAGACAATAAGACTGGCTAGGGATAGAGCAGGGTTTAGAACTGTTGTACACAGGGTCAGTATGAGTCACAGGGGACTCCATAGCACATAACAACAACAAATCTAAGACAAGGACCCTCAGTGGGGCCTGAATGACTGACAGTCTGACCCCAGTTCCTGTCTGGTAACTCTTTATCTCAGGGGAATAGATTTATCTCGGATGATTATTTACAAATCAGGGATCTTATCTCCCAGATAAGAAATGGACAATAAGGAAGTCAGATTATCTCGGCTAGCCTTTTAATTCAAATTTTTTTGCCAACAATAAGGAGGCAAAGAAGTGCATATCTGTATTACTATATTTTTATCATTTTGTTTAGCTACTCTTAATGCAATTAGTTCTTATTTGTATGATATAAAATATGTTAGCTTACTAGAGAAAATACAACTAACAGAAAACTTTTTTGAGGAATAATAATATTTGTTCTTTATTTCCTTGTTATAATGATTGGGGAAAAATCACTCATATGACATACCAGGCACATCCATTCTTGCCAGATATAGAAAATGTAGGTGGTCTGCTATCATTAAATATGCATATTAGTATGCATAAAATATGATGATACTCATTTTAAAATATTGATTCTCTGGGGATAAATAATAGAAAAATGGTTTCTTAAATCCTCAAATTATAACAGTGTAGAACATATATAATATGTTGCCCAATATTTAGAAATAACTTAGGTGTCAAAGAATCTTATTTTGATGGTAGGCAAGTGAATGGGTTATATATTGGATCTGAGACATAAAGAAAGCAAAATAGGAAAAGCAAAGATGCTTGTGGATAAAGGAATGCTATTAAACATAATTCGGTGAGGTGTTCAGAAAACTAGGTCTAATACAAGAGAGACCATTTTTAGGGGACTGTGAAACAATAAATAAAGGGTAAAAGACAGATTTTTCTAGATAAAACAGTATAAGACAGTTTGCTAGATTAGTGTAAATATTTATTTTAATACATTTTTTGCAAGTCATTTGGAAGAAACAGAGGTAAAATATCCTTTAGTATAGATAACATTAAAGGATTCTGAGTTATGCACTCTAAGACTGATTAGATAATTATAAAAAATAATAGTAAGCCAGGATCAATAAGAATAAAATGTATTCTGCTTACATATCTTATTAAAATCTAGGGGACTGATTTAAAGGAAACACTATTTAAAGTATATATAACAAGAAAGTGGTATTTAAAGTATATATAACACGAAAGTAGCTCTGAGCTGTCATTTGTCGTGACTAAAAGACACTGTGTTGTGTGCCGTTGAATTGGAACCAATCCTCAACTGACCCTCCAGTGGGTTTTCAGAAGCAGTTAATCTCTTAGGAGGAGATTGACAATCCTTCTCCTGAAGAAGCAGCTCACCCCTAGTCTAGACAATATAACTTTTGAAAAGTGATTCCCCATGGCAATTCTTCTTCTTGTAGTTAGTATATGACTTAACTGATTAAGTTTAGGAGAATTCATCTTATACTGGAGTAATA
This sequence comes from Elephantulus edwardii, assembly GCF_000299155.1. NCBI lineage: Eukaryota > Metazoa > Chordata > Mammalia > Macroscelidea > Macroscelididae > Elephantulus > Elephantulus edwardii. Next base: position 2,424,408 of record NW_006399975.1, on the reverse strand, counting down.
CATGCCAACTGATTTATGAAGGGAGTTTATTAAATAATGTTGTTGTTGTTGTTATGTGCCATCGAGTCGTTTCCGACTCATAGCGACCCTATGCACAACAGCTCTAAACCCTGCCCTATCCTGCGCCAACCGCACCTCCTCTGACACACCCATCCCGATTACCCCAGTCAGCAAATCAATCCATCTCATAGAGGGTCTTCCCCTCCTG
>NW_006399975.1:2421328-2422603 GCF_000299155.1 Elephantulus edwardii | reverse complement strand
ATAAATATTAAATAATAGGATAGCATAAAAAGAATCCTAAACACAATATGGAAAATCCCATTTTTAAAAATATTTCCTTGTAAAAATGTGTATATGTCATTAGTGACCATGGAAAGGTGCATTTCTTACCCAGGAGTTCCTGCTTGTTCTCTGAGGTAGCCATGTTGTACTCATAGTATTTTCTGGCCATCATTCCATGGAGTTGCCTCACTTTGGCATCAAAGGCACCCAAGCTTTTCTCTAAGGCCGCTTTGACTACCCTGGTTTCTTGTCAGACTAATCACCACTTCTAGGAAAATAACAATTTTACTTAATACAAAGATACTAACCCAAAAAACGACAACTGTCAAGCCAAACTCAACTCGTAGGAGTCTTGAAGAACGGCATGGAATGACCCTATATGGTTTCCAAGGTTGTTAATTTTTATAATGCCCATCTTTCTACCTTAATTCTCTCCTGCAGAGCAGCTGATGAATTCAAACCATTAATCTTTTGGTTATCAGCCAAATGTGCCTTAACCACAACATCACCAGAGCTCCTAAGTTCCTCAGTAGTACTCGTTGTTATGTGCCATCAAGTCAGAACCTACTCACAGCTGACCCTCCAGCAGGTTTTCAGAGGCAGTAAATAACAGGTGATGAGATTACCCACCTTCTTTCATGGTGCTGCTGGTGGATTTGAACCACATGCCTTTGGGATTGCAGTGCAAGTTCTTACCACCAGGCCACAAGAGTTCCCAGGAGCACTTTACAAACTGGTCCAGTCTGACACCCTCACCTTATCAATTTAAGAATTTCAAGTAAGGAAATTGATATGGGGTGCTCATGGTCACATTGTGAGCTAAGAGCAAAAAGATATTGAAATGAAAAGAGAATCTTGGTTCCTATTAATTAAGTTTTATTTATTTCTTCGTCATCCTCCTCTCTCCCAGTACAATACATGCCTTCTATGGGAACGCAGAAATTCATATCTGTGATGAAATCATTAACAGTCCTTCTTTTACTTCATGTATACAATATAGATTTGAATGCTAAACAATGACAAGTTTCATTTTGTTCTATTCAGAAAAGAGGCATATAGGAACTCTATGTAGATAATCTGAGTATTAAGAATAAATTTTAGGTGTGCTTGGGTACATATAAACTGCAAAACATAGGACTGATTTTGAATTCTTTATTGAAAACAGAGAACTGCCGGAAGTCCAGGCTGGGTTTAGAAGGGGTCGTGGTACTAGGGATATTGTTGCTGATGTTAGATGGATCTTGGCTGAAAGCA
>NW_006399975.1:2380700-2420303 GCF_000299155.1 Elephantulus edwardii | reverse complement strand
CATAGGGTCGCTATGAGTCGGAAATGACTCGACGGCACATGACAACAACAACATTAAAAACACAAGTAAAGTTAATATTTTGGTAGGTCATTTTTATTTTAAGAATCTTTGTTAGCAGTTTCACTCAGGTATCAGTGAGAATTACTTTTGATGAGTGCACTTGCTTCATACTAGGCTAAAATATAGCAGCTTATCAGCCTTCACATTGCAGCCCATTGCTCAAGCGTTCTGTATAATAGAGGAATTTTTCTATTTGAGAGGAACAAAGAAGTATTTTGATCAATACCTTTTTCCCCCATCATTTACATTTATCTGTCTTAATATTACTTATATTGCGGTCTAACCATATTTCTCTCCCTCTCATATGACTATATGTGTATATGTATAAGCTTCAAATAATATTTAGGTAACAGAACTATCTTAGACATCATAGGTAAAGATATCAAAATAATACTCTTCATAACATTTTGGAAATTTGGTGAATAATGTATCTTTACCAGCTGATAATATGTCATCCTTAACTAGTTCATACTAGAAAATGCTACCCGTAAAATATTTCATGTCATATCAGAATTGCATGAAGGTAGCAAATATACAGAAGTCTAAATATTGTCTCTAATATCTGCAATATTTGAATTCAAGTCTTTAACTTACCTTAGTTAATGGTGTAAAAGTAAGATATAAGTGGCAGAGAACTGTAAATACTAAAATATGGCTTAGATTTATGAAATGAGCAATGGGAAAGAAGTAAAAGACATTAATTAAAATGTTGTAGCCCAACTTGAGTGTGCTATCCAGAAAGATAAATGCCTGCAGAAAGACAATGTGCTTGGTAACTTAAGAGGACTCAAACTTACTGCTCTCAAGTTGGAACTGACTCTTGGCTTTCCAAGTCTGTAAATTGGATGGGAGGAGATTGCCGATCTTTTCTCATGGTGGCTGGTGGATTTGAACTGCCAGAGAGATGTAGCCTTTAACTTAGCAGTGCTGTTCTCTACAGACAACATCACCAAGAGGAAGACCCTCAAGGAGAGAGACTGACACAGTGGTTGCAACAATGGGCCTTAAGCACAGCAGTGGTTGTGATGATGCTGCAAGACAGTGCTTCATTTTGTAGTTACTGTGAGTTGGAGACCATTTGATGGTACTTAATAACAATCACACTAATTATAATGCATCATTTAGGTCTCTTTCCAATTTCAAGGTGTCAACAACAATAAAAAATATTTCTAGAGCCTTAGAAGAAAGAAAACTACATTCAGTGGAAGTAGCAATACATTGTAATTTTAACACAAGTGGCAGCAATGACTTTTAAACTTAAAGAAGGCATAATCAGTGAAAATATACTTGATGTGGTGACATAAATGTGTAAATAAAGATGATGTCACTTGAAGACACCCCAAATTCAGTTTACAAAGTGGCTTCTCTCTGCACAGATGGCTTATCAGGAAAACCTATCTAGTTAAAGAGCTATGTACATATTACCTGTACTTTAGGAGTATCTACTGAGATAATCAAGTGAGAGGGCTTACTGATTATATTTGAATGGCAATAGTTACTTCCTGCATTAGACTTCTGGGTTACTTAGTTTTCCATGTGGAACTGGAAATTGGAGGCAGGGGGTGGGGGTGAGGACAGGGAAGAAATGTAGAAGAGAAAGAAGAAAAATACCAGATCCCAGAATTGAATAAGATCCTTCTTTATTACTTGGTAATAACTTTTTCTGGACAGGTTCAGTAAAAGGAGCTAATATTGGACTTCCATATGTTTGCTACCTTCATGAAATTCTATTCTGACATGAACTATTTTCTGGGTAGCATTTGCTAGCATGAACTAGTTTAAAGACATATTTTCAGCTGTTAAAGACACATTCTTCACAACATTTCCAGGAGTATTATTTTGGTATCTTTACCTATGATGTCTAAACTTAATTCTTTTACCTAAATATCATTAGAGATTTATACATATATACACACAGAGGGAGAGAAATATGGTTAGATTGCAATATAAGTAATGTAAGACGGATACATGTGAATGAAATAAAAAGGTATTGATCAAAATACTTCTTTGTTCCTCTCAAATAGAAAAATTCCTCTATTATCCAGAATGCAATGTGAAGGCTGATAAGCCACTATATTCTAGCCTAATATGAGGCAAGCATACTTATCAACAGTACTTATCAAATCACTGATAACTGAATAAAACTGCTAACAAAGATTCTTAAAATAAAAATGACCTCCCAAAATATTAACTTCACTTGTGTTTTCAATAAACAATTCAAAATCAGTCCTATGTTTTACAGTTTAAATGTACCCAAGCACACCTAAAATCTATTAATAATACTCGGGTTATCTGCATTTTATCAGGTGCTAGAGTTTTTACTCTGCTACAGTTGACCAACATTTCTTATTGTTTTTCTCTTTTTAGCAATGATTTTCATGTATATATCTCCATTACTTACAAAAAGTCTATAAATATTATGAATGGGATCTATTTTTCAACCACCCATATACTTCATTGAATAGAAACTTTTCCTGGGAGCTGCATACTTTAGTCAAACTGTACATGACATGCATTTTCAACACACAATGTATCTGTTCTGGAGTAAAGGGAGAGTTCAGAAGAAGCAGATGCTCTTTGTGGAAGTCAAAAGAGATTTCTTTCTAATGGGCATTCTCTTTTTAGTGGAAGTATTTCTTGGCGCTGTTTGCTATGTAGGACCGCAGCTAATGTGGTCTTCTTGGGAAAGCTTAAAAAAATAAAGGGGAGGGGTTTAAATGATGACTGCTTGTAAAATGGTACAACCATTTTGGAAGGTAGGTTGGCCCTTCCACAAAAAAAGCTGAACATAGAAATTCCATATGACCCAGCAATTCCACTACCTGGAATATACCCTGAGAAAATGAAAAACTGAGGCACAAACAGATATGTACACCAGTGTTCATAGCAGCATTATTCACCATCGCAGGAAAATGGAAACATCCCAGATGTCCAAGCACAAATGAATGGATTGAGAAAGAATGGTAACATTCACATAATGGAATACTATGCAGCACACAAGAGCAATGATTTTTTAAATTACCACCTAACTTGGGAGGGACTAGAGAGCATTATGCCTTAGTGAACTAACTCGGTCCCACAAGGATAAACATTGTATAAAACCATTAGTGTAGAATAAGGATCTAAGAGGGGTGGGAGAGGTTGGAAGTAGAGGGATGAGGATATGCATGGGGGATTAATCATGGGGTTGTACAATTTGATAGATGACGGACGGGTGAGGGAAACTGGAAGAATCTGTTCTGGAAAACAATGTATTAGAATTTTGTAAATAAACTAGTATGATTTTTTTTTAAAGAAAGATGACTGGCACCAAAATAGAAAAATATAGAGGTGGTGCAGAAGCATTACCACTGAGCCATGGATTACCATATCAATGCATTTTTTGACAGTGAGTTCTTATATAGGGTCTGTCTCACAATATTCTGCATTTCCTCTTAGTATATTTATGCATTTGTTTGCATTAACAACCTTTGGTTTTATACTATCTTGGGCTGTGCCTTTCATTAGTTTAGTATTTACAGAATTATATTCATAAGAACGGGATCCACTATATCTATACAAAACCTATGAACTCCTTCCTCTCTCACGGTACCAAAATATTAAGAAGGCATTGAAAAAGCTATACAACTAGCCATTCAGTTATCAGTATTTTTAGGTGTGTGACAATAGAATAGACTTTTGTCTTTCAGTAGAAGAACTGTCAAGAAGAGTTTGTCTTTATTTTGTCCCTTACTACAAAAATGTGAACTATTTCTGAATCCATTAAAGAGGAAATAAACAGTTGACTTTAAGTCATAAGGATGAACCTAGCAACCATTTGCAGTATATTGATGTCAAAAGTATCTCTCTGCCAAGCTCTAAAATGCACCTTCAAAAACTAGTGAAAATATCCAAGAACTTTAGTGATGAGCTACAAATGGAGTTTGGTATTGATAAACAAAAGTCAATATGTATGGTGAAAGGACAAGTTACTGTGATAAATGGGCCTACCATCAGTAAAGATCAAATTATTGACTATCTAAGGCAAGAGAGAGAAAAATCTGTCTATAGCTAACTTCTACAGGTGAGAAGAATTAGCCACAAAAGCGATAATGGAAAAGCTGAGATACGTGTAGGAAGAATTTAAAAAATAAATAAATAAATAAAAATATATATATATATATATCAAAGAAGACAGAAATAGTCTATTAATAAACACATATGTGGCAGTAGAATTATGTACTTATTTGGCCATTTCAAGGTCCATACCTATTCTTTTCATCTAAGATGTGCTTCCTTTGCACTTCCTACTTTCCCGTTCAAGAGGGTCTAATTCACTCCTTACTGTCCTGTCACATGGGGTATTCTCTGCACACCCAGAAATCTTGTCTTTAATATTCCTACTAACTGCTTTTCCATGTGCTCAACTCGACCACAAGTTGTATGAGTGCACTTTAAAAGTGTCTTCATTTTCTTTATCTCTTCCACAGTTTAGCACAGAGTTCTCCCCATAATAAACCATAGGTCAATAATTGTTGATTTCATCACTTTTGAAATGATTCATTAGAGAAGACTTGGCCACATATCATGTCAGAGTTTAATGATGAAACATCAAAGGAAACACCCAAAAGAACAATTGCAAGGATTAACCTACCAGAGTTTTTCCAAAAAGTGGAATGGCAGTAATTAACCTTTCCAATATCTTTTGTTCCCAATTGGCAAAATGAAAGGATTTCTTTTATTGTAAGTGCATTTTGATGCTCTACAGACCACCTAGTAAAAAATGACTGACTTAATACCTTTTCAAATTGAGATATTAAAATATAACTAAACAAAGTGGCTATAGAACAATGTCCCCACTCAAACATACACAAACTACACTCTCAGAAATCAGATGCAGAGAGAAAACTATCTGCATTCTCCACATCCTTTCCAACATTGTTTGCTTTGTTAAACTTTGCTACTGTTCCTGAGGTGAGATGTATCTTGTTGCTTTGATTCATGTCACTCTGCTAGTGATTTTGAACTCCGTTCCATCTGCTTCTCTGTGATTTCTGTGTGGAAAAACTCCCTTTTGTATTACTTGTTAATTTTGTCTCATTTTCAAGAATTCTCTTAATTATTGCATTTCTGAGAATGTCTTAATTTCATCATATTTATTTGGTGGGCTGTTTCTCTAAGTACAGGATTTTCAATTGGCAGTTGTTTTCTTTCAGTTTATTAAAGATCCTGTGCCTAAAATGGAGAGGATTGGGATGCCAATTGATCCTGGTTTTATTGCTAATAATAATGACCACAAGCATTTATTTTTTGTTCTCACACTGTGTCCTCTACCTAGTTGAATTTCTTGAATCAGAACAATTTTTTCTGATATTTGATTCTTGAGAAATATTTGTTGAAAAATGAAAAATTTAAATAAAGGAAGAAAATTATATGAGGTGATACATGCAGTGCATTTTACCAAAGGCTATTAATACATGTTTTAGATGTCTGATTAATCTTCTATTTTAAATATCAATGTAAATTTTTCAGGAAATTAATAACTAAGATATAAAGAGATAAAAATAATTTAAATAGACCAGGAAATCTTTACTGAAATAATATTATTGTTCATTGCCATCAGGTTGGAACTGACTCCTAGCTTACCTCCAGCAGGCTTTCAGAAGCTGTAATCACATGGGCGGAAACCGGTCATCTTTTTCCTAAGGAGTAGCTGATTGATTCAAACTGCTTGCTTTTGTCTTGGCAACTACTTAGCCATAGTATTCTTCAGTTTTGATACATCTAACTAACCTGCTTAAACATTTAACAAAAGTATTTGTATTAAAAAATTTTCTGTATATATGCCATAAACTGAGGGAAAATCAGTTGAAGGCAGTTCTATCAGTAAATGCATACACCAAACAATTCAGAAGGTCCTGAGTTTCATCTTGACATAGACTTGTTCATTCTAGGTGACATATTAATTCACATGGTATTTTTTCAATATGCTTCCTCAGGCTTCTTGTTGTTGTTGTTAAGTGTCATTGAGTCGTAGATGACTCATTGTGATCCTATGAATGAAAGACCATGAACACTTATATAACATTCATCATTTCTCCAAGCTCATAGAGTTTCCAGAGGCAAACTATTTCTGAAGTGGATACCACTCCTGCTTCCAAGCTTGTTTTAATCAGGGAGCGCCGCCAAACACTGTCCACCATGGGTAACCATTATCACATTTGACACAGCAGTGTCACAATTTTTAGTATCACAGCAATCACAAGTTACCTCTGTACAGCAAATGGACAGATCAGTGCTATACCACTTAGAAGAATGTTTGACCAAAAACAATTAAAACCAGTCCTGAGGGCTGCAGATTAAAATCACCTACCTTTGATTTTGTACCATCACTCTCTGTCCATTAAACTAACAGAGCTCTCTCTATGCTATTCTTGTTAAGTGCCGTTGAGTCGTAGATGACTCACAGCGACCCTATGAATGAATGACCCGAACACTTGTATAACTTTCACCATTTCTCACATTCATAGGGTTTCCAGAGGCAAGCTATTTCAGAAGTGGATGCCACTCCTGCTTCAAAGCTTGTTTTAATCGGGGAGCTCCAGTAAACATTGCCCACCAGGCTTAAGTTGGCATAAACAAAAATATTGAGCAAATATGTTTTTAGGTGCCATCAAGTTGACCATGACTCAAGACAATCCTATGAACAACAGAGCTGAGCCCTGTCTTATACTGTGTTGTCTTCATAACCTCTGACATTTTTAGCCCATCGGTGTAGTAACTGTGGCACTCTATCTTGTTGAGGGTCTTCTTCTCTTTCACTTACCCTCCGCTTTTCCAAGCATGATGCCCCTTTCCTAAGGACTGGCCCCTCCTAACAACATGCCCAAAGTATGTGAGATGAAGTTCCACCATCCTTGCCTCCAAGAAGCACACTGGTTGCACTTGTTCCAAGACATGTCTGTTCGTTCATGGAATATTCACCACTCATCTCCAACACCACAACTCAAAAACATCAGTTCTTCTGTCATCCTTATTCATGGTCCAACTCTTGATGCATACTGTAGCAAGTGATTGAAAGACCATGACTTGAATCAGGTACACCTTAGTCTTTAAGCTGACATTGTTGCTCCTCATTACTTCAGAGGGATACTTAATAGACTTTCCCAAAGCACTATGTTTTTTTTATTTGTTTACAGTGGGAATACACTAAGTGTTGATTCTAGATACAAGTCAGATGAAATCATTGACATTGTCAATCTTCTCCATTTTTCATGGTACTGCCTATTCGCCCAGTAGTGAGAATTTTTATTATCTTGATGTTGAAATATAATCCATATTGAAGGCTGTAGTTATTGATCTTCTTTCTGGAGAAAGAATTTCAAGTTCTTCTCACTTTCAGTAAAGAAGGTTGTGTTATCTGCATAATGTAGGTTGTTGATGACTCTGGTAACGATCTTGATGTCACATTCTTCTTCATAAAATCCAGCTTCTTGAATTATTTGTTCAGCCTACAGATTGGATAGTCATGGAGAAAGGATACAATTGCCGATCCATACCTTTCTTGATTTTAAACCTTGCTCAAAAGACTTATTGAAATTATACCAATCTCCCCATTTATTAAGGGAAATGCAAATATACAAAATTAGAAATTGGAGTTTTTATTTAAAATAAAATATTCTTATTTTTCTATAGCTTTTTTCATAGCTTATTCCCAAAGGGGGAAGAGGAGGAGAAAGATTTTAAAGGTGCAGTGAATTCCCTACAATCACATTTCCCTGTAATAGAAGTTGATGAAACTGAATGGATACTTTGTACGAGAATTATTGTTTTTCTAGTCTACATGAAAAGTGTCAGTAGCCTGTAGGTCGAAACTACTAAAGCACCATGTGCTCCATCAAAATAAGAGGAGAATGGCCTGAGGTGTGAGCACCCAGAATGTGTTCAGATGTGGACTGGCCAGTCTCCTTTGTGTCACTTAGCCGATGTGTGAAGTCACAGTCTCTAGCCTCTGCATTGTTCTCTTCTCCCAATGTTATTCACAATTGCCAGATCCATTCCTCAACTGTAGTGCCCATTGTTTTATGTATGCTTTATAAATAAGTAGCTTATTTCATTATGACTTATAATGTATTTTTTAAAGCCATGAAAAGATAGTGGTAGAATTTACTGCAACAAATTCCAACAGACTTTTAAAGTCCCTATACGCAATAGTATCTATTTCTAATGGATAGCTTCAGACAAACACATGTGACATAATTTGTTATTATTAGGGAGCTCTGATAGCCTAACGGTAAGAAACTGCACTGCAATTCCAAAGGCATGTGGTTCAAATCTACCAGCTCCTCCACAGGAGCAGGATGGACAATCTCTTACTGTGCAATTACTGCCTCTGAAAACCTGTTTATTAGAGGCTTGTTTTGTTTTGTTTATACCAAGTTTCTTCAGGAGAAGACTGCACCCTTTCCTGATGAGTGATGTCTAGAACAAATACATTGAAGAATTATCTTGCTATGGAAACAGGAATTTAGATCAAGTGATACCACCTGGGTTGGGAAGTGTAATATCCTTATGGGAAATTATGGATCTTAAACTTGCTCCATGCTGTCCTGCTGTGTGACAACGTGATGCATTGTGTTTTGGACTGCTAAATGAAAGCCCATCAGTTTGAATCTACCAGTTACACTGCAGGAAAAAGACAAAATGGTCTCCCCATAAAGAATTCCCATTTCAGAAACCCAACGGGGAAGTGCCATGAGTTGGGATCCCCTGTGGCCATGGGTTTCTGGTTTGGGTTCTAGCTTCTGTATCTGCTCATACTTTCTATTCATATATGCAGAAAAGTTTTCTGGAGACTCAGCATTCAAATAAGCAGTCTTCTTTATTATAATTTTTTAATCCATTCTATATTTCTAAAGATGTTTTATACCACTTTATTTTACTTGGTATCATATTTTTTTATTTCATTTGATTGAATTGATTGATATCTAGTTGATTCCAACTTCTAACAACCCTTCAGCAGAGTTACAGAAACTGTAAAGGTTTATAGGCGTAGACTGTCCATCTTTCTCCCACTTCCATGGAAAAGCCGGTGTGGACTTGAACCAGCAGCCTTTAGGTTTTCAGCATAACATGTAAGGCAGCATGCCACCATTGTTCTTGCTTACTGAAAGGGAACCAAAATGTATACAAACCCTTCAGCAACAATGATGTGTGTGATAAAAAGAGCCATCACACCAGTGTTGAGTTGGTCTTTCTCACTGACAAGCCTGATGTTCCTGTCTTTGTCCCTGTTGCCATTAATCTACTCTATTGTTTTAGATTTATGCATTAAAAATACCATTTCTGCTTAGAAGGGATCACTTTGTTACTTCGTAGCTTTTAAGCTGATGCCATGAACTTATTTTTCTTCTAAGATAAAGTCACATCTATAGATTTTTCAACTAATTACATGTCTGCCAATAAATACTTAGAGGATACATTTTATTTCAATTTATTATTTGTGTTTACATAGTGTGTCCCTGGAAAGATCTGCGGTACTGCAAGGAAATGTTTGAATGGTGCTTATTACTACTTTTTTCACTCTGTTCCTTCTCTTTTCTTCCCTCTCCACCCCACTCCTCTCTTTTTAATAGCTCCAGTCAGTCTGGTCAAGCATGACAGCAACTCAAACTCGGCAAACTTCCAAGACGCAGAGGACAAGCCTGACAGATGTGTCTTGGAAGAGTCAGAGAGTCCAGGTGAAAGCTATTTAAAAATAGTCAAGTATAAAATGATAAATTTGACACAGCTTTGGGGTCCTTGGAAGGGGGTGGGGGAAGAGGACATTGTAATGCTGTTTTCCCTTACCAGCTGCACTGTCAAATTAATGGTCACCTCCAGGGGTCACGGTGTGGAGCTGTTATCTTTTCCTCTTTCATCAAGAATTCAGTCCAAGGAAGTACAAAGGCTTCAGGACTGAGAAGGGAAGCTGACGCTATTGGTTCATTATCATCAATTTTAGCCTAAACTGGTTAATAGAGTCAGGGATTCACAACTGCAGAAATGGCAACATGTTAAATATTTTAAATCAAGGTATCTTCAGGGGAATCAAGTGACAGTGGTGAGTTGGAGGGAATGGAGAAGCCAGCCGCCATCCTTACAATTCTATTTACCTTTCTAAGTGCAAGCAGGGCTCATGCAAACTGTGATGAGGATTTCAGCATGACAGTAATGGATGTTGTCAGTTGTTTAGGACAAAACAGAAGAAAAAGGCAACCCTTCCTCACACAATAAAATCCACTGTATGTCAAAGTTGCTTATGTTTGTATTTTCTTTTTAAAGAGGTGTGGGGGCGGCGGGGGAAGTGTGGCAGAAATATATTGGAAGGGTCCTGTCAGAAACATTCAAGCCTGGGTTTTTGTTTCCGTTTTTGCTTGATTTGAAGGATGTGCAATTATAATAACAAAGTCAGGTTTTTTAACCATGCAAAAGTTGAACAACCTTCTTGGACCACCACCATCCCATAAAGTGCTTAAAGAAGTTCCTTATTATTATGAGTGAAAGAGCTAAATGCTGTTTCTTCCTTCTCTCCCCCTCACATACACTTATTATTTTCCTTTTCTATTTTATCTGGCTGCTCTGGACCCTCTCCCCTCTCACATCTTTGTGTGCTGATCCATGTATCATATTTTTGATTCATCCTCTCTGTGGCCTGTCAGCTTAGTTAAGAGATTTCCAAATCTTGTAGCCTCCGCTGACAGGGGGCAGCTGCAAACAGTCCCCTGATCCTTCCCGGAGGAGAGCTGCTGAGATTTAATTTTCAGTGAAAGGTGCAGCCTGCAATCTATGTCAGGTCCCCTAAGTCATCTTGGAACCCCTATAGGCCCAGTGGCGGGTGGCATTGTATTTCAGTTCCCTCTCTTCCTCAAAGATTCCTCAAGGATGAACCGCTGCTGTGTGTATGCCCAGTCTCAGCATCACACCTGCTCGCTTTATCAGCCCATGGAAGCGAGAAACGTCATTCTTTAGCCATGCCAGAAATTTCCAACCAGCAAATTAACCCCATTTCCACCCCCCACCGTGATATCTGAAGAATAGAGGCAGATCAGTACTATTCTAAAAGGGAGACGAGAGTGGCCATATTAAATTTCTATCTCATATATGCTTTAAAATTTAAGTTTTGACTATAAAGTGCCTAATTTTGACTAGGATTTCAAAGTATGTTCATCAACAGTTTTTTGTTTTTGTTTTGTCCAGCAGTTAAATCAAGTGTTTATGTAAGGAAGTGTTCATAGTTGCTGGTGAAGGCTGGTCTGGTTTTATACCATTTCACAAGTAGAGATACCATTTATCCCTTTGTATGAGTAGTACTGTAGTGAGATTCAAATGTGATGGCCTCTACTTGACTGATATAAATAGAAGAATATGTTGGGGGGGGGAATTAGTTAGAACCTATAGGTGCTGATAAAGAATCTCAACTTAAGAAGTGAGTACTGCTCTGTACATCGGACATCATTAAACTGGTAATAAAGGATGAATTACTCTGGCTTTTTCCTCTGTCCATTCCTGCATTTTAAGACATCTTGCCTTATAGGCCTAGAAACCTCTGGAGAGTTCACTACTGGTCTCACTGCCTTCCACTGAGAATTTGTGGCTTGGTTGTCATGGAGACATCGTATTTCTCCAAGAATTGCTCATATTGATCCGTGGCCAGGCGTAAATGGCCAGGCGAGTGTGAGGAATAAAGGGGGCTGGGCAGTACTAGAAAATGACCAGGGCTTGTGGGTTGGAAATCAGCTCATAGCAAACACTTAGGTAAAAAGAAAGAAGCAGTTTTATTTTGTTTCAGGATTCCTTTCTGCACTTTGGGCCATTGTCTTCTTTCACTATGAACTGAAAGAAACTTGTTAGTCACTTGTCATGTCAGATCTTTGGTGCTCACCCTGACACAGCTGTCAGCCTTCCAGCTCTGTGCAGTTTAGGGACACACAACAAAGAGGCAGCAGCATGAATTATTTATCGCTCCTTGTGTGGATAAAATTCTGTGATAAGAAATTAAGACACTTCTGACAGAGGTGCTTGTTCAGTAAGAAAGATTTGGAAGAGAGAGTCTATTTCCTTGAACTCTGAGCTTTTGAAAGACACAAAATTCACAAAACTGTACATGGAGAAAGCTAAGTTCCGTATGTCCTGTGTAATCTCATGGCAGGCAGAGACTTTTTTTCAGCTGTGAAAATATGACTCTCCACTTTTCAGTGGCAAAAATTAAACTTCAACAAATATCAAGTCACTCAGTATTCGAGTGTACTTGGAAACTTTAAATGTTACTTTGATGGTTTAGTTACCTCAGTTTGCTATGCATGAGCAGTGTATCCCTGGGAAGTATGAAATAGCTTAATTTTAAAAGAAAAAAACCAAATATGGGGTTTTAAGCTATGTATTTTGAGAACATTTCTTCATACTGAGAGAATTGCTTTACTCAATAAGCCTATAATTACCTAAACACTTTCATTATATGGAAAAGAGTACATTTAAAACAGGATACATCATTTTTTCTTTTTTTCACTTAGAATATAACTTCTTCTCATTTTAAATCCCTGCTAGCATCCCCATCCATATGCAAAAATCCCACAGTTACTAAGTTAAAGGTGGTCAGTTTTTCAGGTCAAATGGATATAACCTTACAGAAGTGTTGTGTGTGTGTGTGTGTGTGTGTGTATATATATATATATATATATTTAGGAATCTGTGCATACACATATATATGCTTGTATATTTATACACACACATTATCCTTTCAAAACAAAGCATTTTCTTTGAAAAGCCTTAAAACATCATTTAGCTTTAGCTACTTATACTTATATATTGCTAATAATGTAGTTGCATATGTAGAGAGCAAGAGGGAAAGACAGCAACACACAGAAAAACTGAAATCTATTCTTGGAAAAAGCAAAGTTGACATTTTTAAGATGGGATTAGAGAATTCTTAAACTCCATTAGTAAACTCAAGTTTCAGAATTTATATAAAACAATGAGATTGACTTGTTACGTGATTCCTTTTGAACATGGTGTATTTTGTGTTATGTTTGTAGACATCACTGCTCCTTCAGTGCTGAACTGAAGGGCTGACCCATTTGCAAATGGGCTGGAGTCTGCATATAGGTCATAGTTTAGATGCCTTGTTGAGCGGTTGTTCACCTGGTCTCTAGAGCACTCTACCTTATTCATCATGCCACTGTGAGTTCTTTATTGGTTCAAACCGTATACCCAGGTGAGCGCTTGGAATCCATTAAAGTTGGCAAAGCAACTTTAGACCAGAGGCATTCCTGTTACTTTGACCCAGCTTGTGAACCTGGAGGTCTTGTCTGATAGGTGAAGGTATCCCTCAGCAGTGTCTTGTCTTTGGAATAATTCATCAGTAAAGAGTTTTGACTCACAGGTGAATCCCAGATTGAAGTTCCTGGCTTAGACTCTGTGAAGTCCACTTGCTTCTTCACTAGCATTTATACATTCCTGGAACCTCTGGGAATAACTTTGATGTCTAGTAATAGAAGCACTGAGGCAACATTGTGAACCAGCAGCTGCCCCCCACCCCCCAACACACACACATCCCTTTATTCTTTTATTTAAGATTTTAGGGCCATTAGGCTTTCTTTGGCTCTTAAAACCTGGTTGCTTCTGAATCTAAAAGACATTATTACAAAAATAGTTCTGTTAACATTACCATTTTATGTACCTTGGATAAAACTCAATCCTCATTCTCCAGAAGTAATAGGTGTCCCTAGCCCCTAGTCTTTCAACTCAAAGAGACACAAAAAGTAAGGTGCATTCACATTTTCTTATATAAGCATTAATGAATCTTTGATTATTATTATTATTTTCTTCTTGTTTTGGAAAACTAAGAATTTTGCTTCCTAGCGTATGAAGGAAAGTACACTCAAAAGTACCTTAAAAAAATTCCTTTAGCTGAAAATAGCAATGGCAACAAAGAGAGCTTGAAAATCCAAAACATAATGCATTCAGATAAAAGTTTTCACATCATTCTGAAGTGGTTTATAATCGGTATGCATTCTGCCATTAATACAACAGCTTAGTGGTTTTCATATAGCATATTATGAGTGTAGATCTATATATATCATTGCCAATCAATAGTACATTTGCATGAATCTGATGAACAAAACTGACTTTCTCACAGTTTCTAAGTGATACATTGTGAAAAGCCAAGGTTGACTTTCCCCCCACCCCGCCCTGTTTTACTATTCGGCCTCATGAATCACCAGCAAAAATCAGGTAACAGAAAGTAGGACAGATTCAGGGTTGGAGTGTTGGAGATGGCTGATGATGATGCATGGAGCAGAAAAAATGTGCAATGTGTGGCAGCCCATCAATCACAGCCATCGAGAACACACTTCTTATGGCTAGTGAAAAAAAAGGTTCTAGAAGTAAGAACAGTTTCAGCAGCAAAAACATATGAGCTCTGTCTTTTATTACATTTAACAACATCATTTTTTTAACATGCTCAAAGGAAAGAATTTAAACATCCTAGTAACTTTTAAAAGAACCTAAAATTATACATTAATACTCATTTTTTATGTATAGTATATCATACTGGCTTAATTAAACCCAATTTTTTACTTTTTTATTTTTTTTAAATTGCCAGCTAGAATAGAAGTCACTAAGCATTAGTCAGGGCATTAATATAATTGTGTTTAGGAATAGTTAACTAAGGCACAGTGATCCCAATAGTTTCCTGGTCAAATTGGTTTAAATCAAATGATAATTTTTGGCCTGCAATTACAACAAACCATGATGAGAAATAAATGCTAGTTTGATTCTGTAACCTAAGTCATACTGCTAACATTTATGAAAAGTAGCTCTAAGGACAATTCAGCAGCTTGAAATTGATGTAAATGTACTGATGACAAGCAAAATAAATTTTAAAATTTGAAAACTATTTGAATGTTTAATAAATAATTTGAAATAAATAAGTTGGAATTTCCACCTACATTGGCAATTAGAAATTAATATATTAGTAATATGTGTAATCAAAATCTAATTATCTGGGAAATTAGTGATTTCTATAACAAAGAGGGGTTGTATTTTATTATATTTCATTTTGGGAGAGGTGTGTTAAAATTATAAACACTTCCTCTCTCGGTGTCCCCCTCCCTTCTTCTGTTTTTCCTTCCTTCATCCGTTCCTCTCTTTCTTCCTCCCTCCCCTTCTTTTTTCCTCTTTCTTTATTTTGCCACATACTCAAGATATTTGTTTTCTTTCTAGGTAAAACAAGTCATCATTCGTGGATAGTGAAGGTGTGTTCCTGCAAAGTGTGCTAAATGAAATCTTATCTACAGGACTGGATTAATGAAGATATTTAAAATTGCCATTTGTTTATCATATAAGTTATATGGTTATTGGTTAAAGTATCAGGCTGTGGTGGTTGTTAGTCAGCATGTAATTGCTGATCTGAAAATACTCAGATTCAATTTTAGAATATCACTGTACAAATCAGTTTGTAATATTTCTAACAAAGAATAATATTCTTCAGAATATTTTACCCTTAAGGATTTTTTCCATCATTTCAATTCCATTTCTAACACAATGTTTCTAAATTTGATGCTGCTTCAATGACATAAGTCAAAACTTGATCAAATTTTGCTTGATTTGTTAGATGAAGATATGTTGTTGCAGTAGATGCTCTAATGTGAATTACTCACTCAGCAGTAAATCTCCTCTCTAACATTAAATGCTGTCAACAAATAGCCAAATCTATTTAGTCATCAATTAGCCCAAATAAGTAATATACACTACAAGAAACCTTTCTTGTATAGTCTAGTTGCTTTGGATTTCAACTGCTGTAGGAACTAATGTTTTTAGTTAAATGTTGACTTTGGATATCATATAAATGTGAAAAGAGGAATCTATGTATAGTACATCAGAATTGATCCTTATATAAACTCTGTAAAGCCCTCTTTCTAGGAAGCCAGACTGGCAGGAATTTCAAAACTAAAATATGTAAAACAGTATAAATAGAAATAGACATAAAGTCATCATTTATTAAGGCTTCAGTGGCCTGATTTAGTGCCAGGGTTTATATTGTACAATACCTGGATTTCTAGAAAAGAATGAAAAAATATTATCAATACGCATAGATTCTAAATACATATATTGTCTTGCTCATAGAAATAAAGCATTATGTGTATCTATATATTATTTTATATTATTCAATGTGCACACACACAATTTTAAGATTCATAAGACATTTTGTGAAATAGAACTTTAAGTAATTTGAATATTGAATATATACTACACCAGAAAGGCCCTAACTCTGCCTTCAAATTAAATTTGTTTGCAAGTGAAAAAAATTAGGTACGGTCCATATATAACATCAGTTATTCAAATGTTTATCTTAACTATATAATGTATAGAGAAAATATTTAAGAGATACTGCACTAAAATTTCTTTAACATAATCATTCACTAATGACAGCAATGTCTGGATGTGCATCTTCAAGTGCCTATAGTCAGTTATTATGAACCATTTTAGTACTTAGCTTTTTCTTTTTGTAAATTTTTTTTAGTACTCCAGATTTTTAATAGGTCCTACAAGGACTGGAACCATGTACACATAAATAGTCACATTGCTTCCAAATATGACTGTGTGGAGGGACTAGAGAGAGAAATTAGGAAATCCTTTTTAGCACCATTATCATAGATCAGGTCAGTGCTAAAATGCAATGGGCAGAACAGAGAGGTCAACAGGAGATAGGAATGATATGACTGATATAGATAGCCTGGCCTCTCCCTGAAAGGATCTTCTAATTAAGAATTGTCCTGACATGAACATGCCTGAATACAAGCATCAAATTAGTTTAGCTCCTTGAAAATAGATTAAAATGTGTATTCCTTTTCTTCCTAAAGTAGTCTACTGCCTGGCATTCTTTTTAGGATTGTACTTCAGAAACTACAGGATACTTTTTATATGAAAAATCAGAGGATATGGTCATCCTTTGGAAATAGACATACTTTCCCCCTTACCCTTTGGAAATAGTAAAAACCACTTGGAACAAGATTCAGAATAAATAAAGGGAGCAAGCTAGGTACTGGTTTATCATTTTATAGCATGTTAAATACTAGCTATGAAGCCCATTTAGAAAAGGTTATCTAAAACATTTTGAGTGCTTGTCATATCAAATAAGTCTGTGTCCTCTTAAAAGAGTATTTATAATACATTCGGCGTAACTGATTACTCAAGTTCTAGAAAGTTTATTAAAAACAGGTGCCACTATATTATATCTAGTTCCTGGTACTTCTACTTATAAAAGTTTTAACAGCTGACATAATTTCTACTTTTTCCAATTAAAAAAAAAAGCAATATGGTATTCCTGATAGATATTCTACCCTGCCACAAGACATTTGTAAATGAGAAGTGGTATAACAAAATGAGATTTTAAAGGCTTCTCAGAATCATATTTTATGTATCTGGATTTTTAAAGTTAGTTTTTAAATTATTTTGATGACAACTTTTTTGTCAGTACAAGGGTATAAGCTAACAGTAGAATAAAAGTTTTTAATTTCTAAAAGTGAGAGTTTTTTAAAATAACTAATGTTCCCTGAATATCTGTATGGGAGCTTGGGTGACATAATGTGTAGTATGTTGCTGTCAAAGGTCATGCGTCTCTGGAAATCTCCTAAGATTTACAGCTCTCGAAATCCAACAGAGGATCACTATGAGTTGGAATCAATGTGATAGCAGTGAGTTTTGTGTGTTGTGCAAGTATATTAATGGCACAAATTCTTAAGTCCACTGCCACTGCTGTCAAGTTGATTCTAACTCCTACCAAGCCTACAGGATAGAGCAAAACTCCCCCACCAGTTTTCCCAACACAGTAAATGTAGGAGATTGCCTCATTTTTTCTCTCAGTGTCTGGTAGGTTCAAACTGCCTTTTCAGTTAGCATCCTAACACTTAACCTAGTGTACCACCAGGACTCCACCTTCTTTTGTTGTTTTTTGTTTTGTTTTATTTTGTTTTGTTTTGTTTTGTTTTTACATTGGTACTGACATATTGTAATTTCTGATGTGAAGAGAGTTGAAATGGCAAGTTACCACGCAGTTAATTGGATTGACCATATTATGTTCCTCACTAGGTGGTATCTCAGCAACTCAAAAGTAAGTGGCTCTTGATTGGACCTTTTGCATCTCTAGTTTGGGCAAGATGTTTAAACTGAGTGACTGTGTTAATGAAAATATTTGTGTTCAGAGTCTTTATTGTCATTATAATAAATAATTCATTGAAAAACCTAGTCTTGTGTTGTTTGATTTTGTTTTGGTGGTTTGTGTGTGTGGTAGTCATCTCAATGACAGATAGATAAGTAGAGAGATAGAAATGTATAAATAATACTTTCAAATTTGCAAGCCTACATTTCTTGATTATGGTGGAGATCACATTGACTACATTACTGAGAAAGGAATCGGAGAAGAATTTAGGCTGACGAGCATAAGTGTCACTTATTAGTAGTTCTTGTTTCTTCATCCAGTGGGGCTCTATGAGATGGTTTCTAGAAAGTGATCAGACAAAACACTTCCCATGTAACATAAAAGTTACAATAGGTAACCTAAGCTCTGAAACACTTGGTACAGCTTTAGAATCTAAAGCTACTTTGAATATGTCACTATTAGAAATATGAAAGGAAAATACTGTGCTCAATATTAACATTCTATCTCAAGGGAGTTCTTGTGGCCAAGTGGTAAAGGGTTGCACTCATAGTCAAAAAGCCTGCAGTTTGAATCCACCAGCTGCTCCACAAGACAAAGATGGGCAATCTCCTCTGAAGTGATTTAGACCCTCTGAAAACCTATTGGAGGGTCAGCTATGAGACGGTTCAGACATGACAGCTCATAACAACGTGTCAAGATGATAGTGTCTCCCATGGTTTTAAGTTCTCTTTTTATTCCTCTCATCCCAAGATTTAGTACTTGAAAAAAAAAACAAAACACCCATGATTATTTTAGAGAGTATTCTATTGCTCTTTAATCTCTGTAGGGTTCAATATAATTGATTTTTTTGTTAAATTAAGCTTTATGTGTTGTGTTTAAAATGATGTTTTAGAATACATTAATTCTAACTGATCTCAAACTTCCATTCTCAGAGTGGGTCCATTAATGTAATTTTTTTGGTTTCATACTGCATTAATTTTTATTTCTCATTCATTTAAGTAAACTTCTATATACCTGTGTTTCTCTGTAAAAAAGTCATTTTATATTTAAAGTGCCTAAATTTGTGCCTAACTTCATAATAAAGTTGCTCCCTTGTAAGCATTTCCATAGTTAGCTATTTTATTTCAAAATTAGCTCTAAGCAAGGAAGTTGAAAAGTTAAAATGTTCGTTAGTTGAGGTTTGTCTGATGAATTTTAGCAGCTCTGTGGTTTCCATATATGATATCCAGAATATATTATTTTATCAACAAAAGCATAGATTACTTGTAGGAGAATATTATCAACTAGCATTTAACATATCTTCCATTCAGAGCATGGCAGTGGCAACTTCATTTGACATAACCTTCTGCAAAACAGCATTCCTCATCTCATTAGCAGGACAATGTAAAGGTGAACTTATATTGGAGTGATTCTCTCATTCTCTCACCTTCATACTGATCCATTTAAGATTTAGACTTCATTTAAAATTTGTTTACTTTAGACTTTCTGGTCATCCTTAATCTGGTCTTTGCTCATTGAGATTATTTTACTTTTATCTCGGAAGACATTATTGTGTTAGGTGCTATTGGGTCAAGCATGACTCATAGCGATGCATATGAACAGTCCTATCATGTACCATCTTCACACTTCCTGACACACAACAGCCCATTGTGGCAATCATGGTGTCAACTCCTTTGCCAACCCTCCACCCTTCCAAGCTTCATGTCCTTCTCAAAGGAACAGCCCCTCCTAGCAGCATGTCTAAAGTATGTGAGGAAAAGCCTCATCAACCTTGCCTCCAAAGAAAACTCTGGCTGCACCCTGTCCAATACATATTTATTTATTCTTTTGGCAGTCCATGGGATGTTCAGTGCTCTTCTCCAACACCACAATTCAAAGGCATGCATTCTTCTTCTATCGTCCTTATTCATTGTCCAGCTATCAGATGCATAGCAAGTGGTCCGAAAAATCATGACCTGAATCAGAAGCATTTGGTCTTCAAACTGATATAATTACTCCTCAATAATTTGGAGAGGTCTCTAACTGGAGACTTTCTCAATGAAATTTGTCTCCTTATTTCCTGACTGCTGGTATCAAAAGTGTTAATTATGGATCTAAGTAATATGAAGTTGTTGACAGTTTCAGTCTCTTCTCCATCCAACATGATGTTTCCCTTTGGTCCCTTTGAGATGCAATCCATATTGAAGGCTGTAATCCTTGATTTTCTGCAGCAAATGCTTCAAGACTTTCAGCAAGCAAGGTTATGTCATCTGCATAATGCAGGTTATTGGTGAGTCTCCCTCCAATCCTGATGCCACGTTCCTCTTCAGAAAGTTCAGCTTCTTAAAGAAATTGCTCACCTCACACATTGAATAGGTATGGAGAAGAGACTACAACCAGCACTCTCTCCCTTTTTAATTTTAAACAATGCAGTATTTCCCTACTCTTTTTGTACAACAGCCTTCTGGTTCAGGTATAGGTTTTGCATGAACACAATTAATTAAGTGTTCTGGAATTCCCATTCTTCTCAGTGTCAGCCACAACTTGTTATGATCCACAGAGTCAAACACCATTGTATAGCCAAAGATCACAAATAAAAAATTTACTAGAGCTCCAAGCTTAAGATAGACTAGGAAGCAAGATTGGCCATCCACTTTTTTTTTTTGGTCTGTTTTTTTAATTTTTAAATCCTTAAATATATATCTTTTTTTAAATTTTTTAATTTTTTTTGTTTTTTTGTTTTTTTTGAGAGAGGTTTTGGATTTCCATTCATTCATTGCCGCAATTTTCTCCCTGCCCACCCCTCCCACCAGCTCGCTTACCCCTCCGAAGAGAGAAAAAAAAAAAAAAGAAAAAAAAATTCCTTCATTAGTATACAATTCCCAGTGGAAGAATATCCCTTGCTCATGGATAGGAAGACTCAATATTTTAAAAGTGGCAGTACTGCCAAAGGCAATTTATATGTTCAATGCAATCCCAATACAAATACCAATCCCATTCTTCAAGGAGATGGAAAAGGTAATCTCTAGTTTCATTTGGAATGGAAAGAAGCCCCGAATAAGCAAAGCACCCCTTAAAAATAGAAAAAATGTAGGAGGCATCTCTCTCCCTGATTTCAAATCCTACTACACTGCTGTGGTGGTTAAGACAGCATGGTACTGGTACAATGACAGACACATAGATCAATGGAATAGAATTGAGAATCCAGAAATCAGCCCATCTACCTATGGTCAACTGATTCTTGACAAGGAGATGAGATCAGTTAAGTGGTGAAATGATAGCCTTTTTAACAAATGGTGCTGGCAAAATTGGAAAGCTGTATGGAGAAGACTAAAACAAGATCCACACCTCACTCCATATACAAAAACCAACTCAAGGTGGATCATGGACTTAGGACTAAAACCAAGGACTATAAACGTCATTCAAGAAAAGCTTGGAAGAACTTTAGTGGTCCTAATCCACAACATAAAAAGTCTTCCAAGAATCCTGGAAAATCTACAACTGGGCCATCCACTTCTTAAGTAACAGGCTTTTGAAAACCCTATGAAAACCAGAGGAACACAGACACTTACAGTAATGTAGTAGTAGAACCCAGATTGGAAGTTAATTGAAACAAGGAAAAACAGTGACAAGCATCTTTTAAGAATTAGAATATAGCGCTTGCTTCGGCAGCACATATCCTAAAATTGGAATGATACAGAGAAGATTAGTATGGCCCCTGCGCAAGGATGACACGCAAATTCGTGAAGCGTTCCATATAAAAAGGAAAAAAAGAATTAGAATATGAAATGTACATAGCTTGAGTATTCTAAAACTGGAAACTATAAAAAATAAAATGGAATACATGAACATTGACATATTAAGCATTAGTGAGATAAGATGGACCAGCTTTGGCACTTTGAATCAGATAATCATAGTTTACTATGTTGAGAATGAAAAACAAAGGAAGAATGGTATTGCATTCTTAATCAAAAAGTCTATTTCAAGTTCCATACTGAAAGACAATGTTGTGAGTGGTAGGACATTATCTGTACACATACAAGGAAGACCTATTAACATGACTATTATTCTAATGTATGCTCCTACATCTAGAGCCAAAGAGGAAGAAATCGAGAAATTTTACCAAATCCTGCTGTCCAAAACTGATGGCACATGCAATCAAGATGTGTTAATGATAACTGGTGACTAGAATTCAAGAGTTGGAAACGGTGAAAAAGGAATAGTAGTTGGAAAATATGGACTTCGTAGCCCAGGTGAATTACCCATGACAGTATGAACATGATTATCATGGTGTGAATGGCAAGAAATAGCTGTTTTGATACCATATGAAAATCAAGGCCATTCCTTGCTCTTGTTACTCTTTGATACTGTCTAATCAGTTTTGACTCAAATTAATTCTATGAGTACAACTAGGTACAACAGAATAAAACATTGCCTAATCCTACTGGACCTTTGTCTGCTCAAATAAGTGCATCTCCCTCTCAAACAGCCATATGAGAGGAGTCAGGTGTGTTGGAGAGCAATTAGCAACAAGTTACACTTGGAGATGGAATTCTTAGGACTTTGCCCTTCTTTGGATCTTTGTCTGCTCAGGCAGGAACACCTCCCTCCCAGTCATCCATGGGAAAAGAGGCAGGAACACAATCAGCCATGAGCTTGTTGGCTCAGGCATAACCAACTCCCTTGGGTTAGCCAGTAGCATCACCTGAGATTTGAAGGCTCACTTGTTTGAACCTTGCAATGTTCATGGGCTTTTTCCCTGAGCAAAATATTCCAAGCAGCATTCACCAGGAAACTGAATTGGGAGCAACACTTAAAGTCTGCAATTTATCAATAGCATCATAAAGTTAAAGAACTGACAACAACCCATGCAGACAAAAGGAGAACTGCCTTACATATACTAAGAACTTCATATAATGACCAAGAAGCAGCAGGTACCTTCAAAAATGTGATTTAAAAAAAAAAAAAAACAACCCTTCTAAATAAGCAGACTAGATTGCAGACTCAATAAATATCCTAGAGATAGGGAAGGAGAAGAAATATATGGACATGGAGTTACATGAAAGGCTACTGAAGAAGTTACGAGTGTTGGAAGAAAGAGATGAAACCCTAAATAAAGAGACACAAGAGTTTAAAAAACAAAATCATCACAGTACAGAGAAGTTTCAACCAACACAGTACTAGAAACAGTAGCAATGTATGGAAATGCAATACCAGAATATCAAGACCAAAATGGCAGAACTTTTCAACCTACTTCTTGTTGTTCTGTACTACTGAGTCAAAAACATCCCATAGCTGACCCTCTGGCAGGTTTTCAGAGGCAGAAGGATAAAAAAGCAGATTAGAAGAGATGAAACAGACAGTCAGCAAGCTAGAAGACAAGAATCTCAATGGGAACTAACTAAAAGGAAAACAGATGACAGACAAAAAAAATGAAGAAACCCTTGAGGAAGTGCACAGATTCCTAGAAATCCACACCCCATTCAGAATTGCATAGGCTGATGCAGAACCCTTGAATAGAACAAAATACAAAATTGAGCAGGCCATAAAAAAGACACCACCATCACCCCCCCAAAATAAATCAACCAACAAAGTCATGGCCCCAAATGGGTTCACTGGTGAATTCAATCAAACATTCAGAGATGAACTGTCATCAATTCTACTTAAATTATTTCAATAAATATAAAAATCAGGAACATCCCTAGACTCTTTCTATGAAACAAGCATAACCCTGGTATCAAAATCATCCAAATACAGTACAAAAAAAAAAAACAACCTGTAGACCAATACCTCTCATGATCATAAACACAAATTTCCTCAACAAAATTCTGGCTAATATAATTTTTTAAAAAAGTAGATTTTTAAAAGCTCCACATAATAATCAAGTAGGATTTACAACAGGTATGTTAAGAGCAACAGTGTCTCTCTGGAGATTAAGGTGTGCCTGACACAGACCATGGCCTTTGCAGTCACTTGTTATGCATCAGAGAGTTGGACAATGACTTGGGAGGATAGAAGGAGAATTAATGCCTTTGAGCTATGGTGCTGGAGAAGAGTATTGAATGTACCATGGACTGCCAAGAAAACAAACAGATTCATCCCGGAGAGGGTTAAACCAGGCTACTCCTTGTAGGCAAGGATTCTGGGGCTTCGTCTGACATACTTTGGACATGTTATAAGGAGAGACAGGTCCTTGGAGAGGGACATCATGCTTGGCAGGGTGGAGGGACAGCACAGGAGGGGAAGGCCCTCTATGACGTGGATTGATTCAGTGTCTGGGGTAATCGGATGGGTGTGTCAGAGGCAATGCAATTGGCACAGGATAGAGCAGGGCTTAGGGCTGTTGTACATAGGGTCGCTATGAGTCGGAAATACTCGACAGCACTTCACAACAACAACAACATGTAAGAATGGTTCTCAGCATAAGAAAAATAATCAACATAATCCAACACATTAACAAAGCACAGAACAAGTACTTCATGTTCCTATCAATTGATGCAGAAGTAGTCTTTGACAAAATCTAACACTCCTTCCTAATTAAAATACTCAACAAAACAGGAATAAAGGGATTCCCTCAACATTACTCTCAGTGAAGACAAAAGGTATTCTCCTTATAAATAGGGTCCAGACAAGAATGGATGTCCACTATCACCATTCCTGTTCTAAAGTGTATTGAAAGTACTTTCTAGGACCATAAGTTAAGAAGGAAATTAAATGTATCCAAGTTGAAAAAGAGGTGTTAAAACTGTTGCTATAAGCAAACTATGTGATGGTGTACATTGAAAATCCCAAAGACTTAACAAAAAACCTGTTAGACCTAGCAGACAAATTTACCAGTATGGTTGACCACAAGAACAAGATAAAAAAATTAGTGAGATTCCTCTATGGCAACGGAAAAGGAAACTATCATTTACAGTAGCCAATCACAAGATTAAATAATTGGAAACAATTTATGTCTAGAGACACAAAAAATCTTTGTAAGGAAAACTACAAAACACTGCTATGAGAATCAGTAAGAGAGCTTACTAAATGGAATAATGTTCCCTGTTCTCAGATAACAATACTCAACCTAATAAAAATGACAATCTTACCAAAAGTATTCTACATGTTCAACACAATCTCAATATAGATAGCAAACTCATTTTTTAAAGATAGACAAGGCAATTGGTTTTTTTGGAAAGAGTTTCAGAATAAGCAAAGCTCTTCTGAGAAATAAAAATTAAGTGGGAGGCATAACATTTCCTGATCTCAAAATCTACTACACAGCTGAAGTAACCAAAACAGAGTGATACTGATACCATGACAGAAACATAGGCCAGTGGAATAGAATCTAAAACCCAAAAATCAACCCATCTACCTACAGTCAATTTGTTTTCAATTGAAAAGGAAATAAAGCCCATCAAATGAGGAAACAACAACCTCTTCAAGAAATGATGCCAACAAAACTAGACATCTCCTTAGAGAAAACTCAAACAGGCTGTATGCTTCACACCATACACAAAAATCAGTTCAGTGTGTCAAAGACTTAGAGGTAAAACTAAAACTATAAGGATCATAAGAGACAAAATGGGACAAAGTTTAGAAGCCATAGCCTATGGTATAAAGAGGCTTGCAAATATATCCAGAAATGCAAAACTAAGATAAGATGAAATCGAAGAATGAGACCTTCTAAAAATCAAATCCCTGTGTTCACCAAAAACTTTTCCCAATAGAATGCAAAAAAGCCTACAAAAAGGTGAAAAAGCAAAACAATTGGCAATGACATTTCAGGCAAGGGTCTCATAACTAAAGTTTGCAGAATACTACAGGTTCTCCACAAGTAAAATACTAATAGCCCAATAATAAAATGGGGAAAAGACAAAGGAAGATATTTGGGTGAGCAACAGACATATTGAAGGAATGTTCAAAATCACTGGCGATAAGAGATATGCAAATCAAAACAACAATAAGATACCGTCTCATCCTAGCAACAGTAATAAAGTTTAACAGGACAGCAAACATTAACTGTGAGAGAGATTGGAACTCTCTTATAAAATGATACAATCACTCTGGAAGGCAATTTGGCATTTTTTAAAAAAATAAATAAATAGGAATCCCATATGGCCCAGCTTTTCCACTGCTAGGAATAGACCCCAAGGAAACTGGAACTGAAAAACAAATGGAGATACATACACCTATGTTCATTATTGTGTTATTCACAATATCAAGAAAATGTAAACAGCCCAAAAGCCCATCAAGAAGCAAATGGATTGAGAAATTGTGGCATATTCACAAAATGGAATACAATGCAGCACTAGGGAACAACAATTTTATAAAATAGTATATAGTATAGGAGAGCTTAGAGAGCATTATGCTGAGTGGAATAACTCAGTGTCATAAGGATAAATGCTGCATAAGACCATTATTGTGAAAATGGAAGATGCATATAAATGTTCAAAAGGGGAATGGGAGAGGGGGTAGGGAATGACAAAAGGGGAAGGAAGGAAATCATTAGGATAGCAGAGGTAATTGGGCAGATGAGGGGGTGAAGGAATAGTAACGATTCAGTGGAGGATTGAAAAGACAGGATAATGATAGGCATCAATAGTAATACAAAATACAATATATGTGAATGACTGTATAGAGGACAATGTGCATGAATGAAACACAATGTAAACAAATGGTTGTATAAAACATAATGTACATTCATGAAGCACAATGTATATGAATTATTGTATGCAAATCAATAAAATATGGGAAGGAAAAATAACCAAAATTAAAGAAACACCACACTCCTAAATCCTATACCATCTTCATAATCATTATTGTGTTTGAGGTCATTATTCCAGTCCTTGTGTCACTCTGTCTCATTGAGGACCTTCCTTTGTGTTGATCCTCTATTACCAAGTATGATGGCCTTCTCGAGTGTCTGGACCCTCCTGATACAAAGTCTAAAGCATGTAAAATGAAGCTTTGCCATCTTTGTTGCAAGGAGTGAAGGTGTAATTTCTTTTCTGGCAAACACATGCATTTACCTATTATCAACTTTAGGAATACTTTCTTGCATTATATTAATATGTCCCATTAATTAGAAAGATGGTAACTATTTTTATGCAAACATTTAAAGATTTTACTATGAGAGGTAATTAGCATGTGTTGAGTCCAACACTGTCTAATTCTGCAAAGTGCCAAATGCCAACAGACTGTCAATATTCATATAATTATACAATAGCAATAATTAGTTGGCACAAGCTTGCAAAGCCCATCATTTACTCACTTAGCAATCATTTTAATTGTGGGTATCTGTAAAGCCATCAATCGGATTTTTGGTCTTGCATGGGCATTTATAGGGAGAAGACCTTTTCATGCAACCTCAGTAGTCGGACATCCTAGTCTGTGATCATGACATCATAGCGACCGGCACAGTCTTTTGCATTTTTTACATAACCTGTTTCCTTTAGCTTTTTAAAGAGCTGCCTAATTAATTGTGAGGCAGAAAATGAATTTCCTATTAGTAATAAAGAGCTCTGGTAGCATAGTCTACAAGCAGTTAAGCTGCTTAGCCCAAAGTGCATTCTTCTTTGGTAGTTCAAATCCATTAGAGGTTTCTAGGGAACAAGATGGGAAATCTTTTTTTTTTTTTTGTGCAATTCACAGCATTGGAAACCCAATGGAGGATCAGCTATTAGTCACTCCTGTCTCAATTGCAATGAGTTTTTAATTCGCAATGGCCTCATCTTTGTAAAAAGAATTGTTATGCCTATATTACCTTCATTTGAATAAATTTCTGGTTATATATGACAGAAGGATCATTGTTTATTCTTCTTTCTCCTTTTATATTTTAGAGCTTTTATAGAAAGAAAACAGAAAACTGTACCACAGTAAGATTAAGAACTTCATCCTCTCTCTGAAACTGTTAACTTCTTTCTGAGCAAATTACTCTTGGCATTGTTTTTTGTGGTAAAGATCTTACATCATGTTTTACTTAGTTAGTTTATTCCCCCAAATCTAAGTTAAACTATTTAGATCAATTTCTGCAGGATTTCATAATAGAATTGAGTAGAAACTATCAAATACTGTTTCAAATGTCTTTGGATCAGCTTAGTATAAAATAATAATGATAATAATACTTTGAGGGTTTCTAAAGGTTGTTTTCTCTGGCAATATGCTGAGTTGATTTGTCCAAAAAGATGCTGGGTTTTGTTTGTAGTCTGCCTGCCATGTAGATGGCAGCAGAACTCAAGGCTAGAAATTTCCTTTCATGTTTCCTTAGATCTAGTCCAAAGTACATTCTACTAAAAATCTTTGTGGAAGAGAAAAGGCTTAGAATGTACAGACAAATTTCTCTATGTCCTCACGTACCTTTGAAGCACTATTTTAAGGTTGTGCTTAAAATGGTACCCATAATATGAAAACATTCATCATTTCCCTTAACACTGAAGCCATAGTCTGCTCTCGTACATGGTTGTATTAGGTTTCTGTTTCTTTATTTACTAGGATTTTTCTTCCTTATTTGCTCCCAGGCTAAAATCTTCCTCTGAAGTAAAAAGGAAGAAAATTCTTCTCTATGCCACAATCACCTAAGCTTTTTTCAGAAATAGTAAAGCATTGGCTCTTTATTCTTTACAAATATCTAAGAATCCAGGATATTTGGTCAGCATAAAGGGATTTTTCATTAGTTGTCAACCTTTTGTTTGTCCTGGAGAGGGTCAAATCAGGGTATTCCTTGAAGGCAAGGATTCTGAAACTGTATCTGACATACTTTGGTCATGTTTCAAGGAGGAACTAGTCCTTGCAGAGGGACATCATACTTGGGAGGGTCAAGAGACAGCGCAAGATAGTAGGTCCATAGATGAGATGGATTGATTCAGTGACTGGAGCAATGGGGGTAAGTGCATCAGAGACAATAAGGTTGGCTCAGGATAGAGCAGGGTTCAGAGCTGTTGTAGATAGGGTTGCTATGAGTCACAGGCAACTTGATGGCACATAACAACAACAACTCACTAGGGGAGCACTGCATTCAGGTAAACCATATGTGCAAGTTAACTGAAGGCTCCTGCCAGCAGAGAAGCCCAAGGAGCTAAAATAAGGCCAAAAGATCTCACCAGCAGAAAGAAGGGAGAAAACTAACTGATGGCCTGTATTGTTGAGTCATTGTTTGGACATAAGTTATTATCTTAAGAATCTGAGTCCAGCGCTCATGTTGAAATTAAATAAAAATTCCCACTCTCTTTCTTAGTAATGAAATAAGTATGTTTTTTCAATTCCTGCCATCTTGATTGAATTAGTACATAGATTAGTTGTGATAATAAACATGAGGCTCTGAGATGTTGCAAATGGTTAAGCATTTGTCTACGAGCTGGAGGTCTGGCAGCTAGAACTAGGTTGTCAATAACTTTCTTTTACATCCACCGTCAACACCTTTGGGAGCAGCAGTCCAGGACTCAGAAGATGGGCTGTAAAGGCAAATCTATTGTCAAGGTCCTCATCAAAATGTTTAAGAGTCAGGATTTCATAAAAACTAAGGTACACATGGCTTAAGCCATGATATTTTTATATGCTTTGAATGTGTGTGAAAGCTGGAGAAGAATCAGTGTCTTGAATGGCAGGATTGGTAAAGAATGTTTCATACACAGTATACTGCCAAAAAGAAAATTTTTCTGAGAGGAAGTGCAACTAAGTTGCTCCTTAGAGGGAAGGAAGTAAAACCATCTCACATTCTCCGCCCCCTCCCCTCCCCTCCCCTCCCTTTACTGTTTACCATTGAATCATATCTGACTGGCACAGGAGATTGCCTCTCCTCCAGCAGAACATCTGGTGGATTTGAATCGCGTCCCTTTGGGATTGCAGCATAGCTACTTGCCACTAGGCCACCAGGGCTCCCTGTCTTACATTTTTTAAGCACGTTATCAGGAAACACCAATCCTTAGACAAAAACAATATACTTGAGAAAACAGAGTTAATCAAACACAGGAAGACATTCAACAGATGAATTAACAGAGTAACTACAACAGTGGACTGGGACAAGGTGGAGATTGTATGGATGAAGCAGGTTAGGACAAATTTTTGCTTTGTTGTTCATAGGGTTGTTATGAGTCACCATCAAATTGATGGCACAAAAATATTTGTATATGTGTATATTATATGAGTATAATAGTATAAACAATTGAAGTTATCAAATATTCAAACAATGCGTGCTTAGAATCATAGACATAACCAGAAAAGTACCCTATAATCTATATTCATATTTAAAACAGCAGCTTGTAAAAGCAAATTTAAAAATGAAATACTATTTTGTTATTGTTGCTGTTATTCTTGGTTTTAAGAGGTTAGCTGAGTACTCCCAGAATTAAGGGCTAGTTTCTAACTTTTCAGGAGCCAAGGTGGTATGATGGTTAAGTGCTTGCCTGTTTCAAACTCACCAATTGCTCTATGGGAAAAAGTTGTGGCAGTCTGCACTATAAAGGTTAGAGCTTTGAGAACCTTAAGAGGCCAGTTCTACCCTGTCCTGTAAGGTCTTGGTTACTTTGCGCTGGAAGCAACCTAACTGCAATAGATTTTGGGTTTCCAACTATGATTTTAAAAGCTTTAAAATTTTCAGAAGAAACCCTGAAAATTGTACTAGAGTGTCGAGAAAACAAAACAAACAGAAGAAATGGTAGAGTTAAAAGTTGTTGCTGTTGTTAGGTGTCATCAAGCACAACTCAAAGTGACCTATGTACCGTCATTCTGCAACCTGCCCTATCCTGTGGCGTCCTCTCCATGTCTGAGACACTAGAGCCCATTGCTGAAGTCAGTGTCAAAACATCTTGTTGGAGATCTTCCTCTCCTTTGCTGACCCTCCATCTTTCCAAGCATAATTTCCCTTTCCAAGTAATAGCCTTCTCTAGCTACACGTCCAAAGTATGAAAGACAAAGGTTGGTCACATTTGCCTCCAAGGAACACTCTGGCCACACTCTTTCCAACACACATCTGGTTGGGTTTTTTTTTTTTTGGCAGTCCATGGGATATTCAGTACTCTTCTCTAGCACCGCAATTCAAAGGCATCAATTCTTCTTCTATCATCTTTATTTATTGCTCAGCTTTCTGATGCATAGCAGGTGATTAAGAAGATCATGGGCTGAATCAGGTGCAACTTAGTCTTCAAACTTACATCAATTTCTTCATTATTTTGGAGAGGTCTCTAACTTCAAACTTGCCCAATGTCGTATGTCTCCTGATTTTCTGACTGCTGGTACCAAGGATTTTAATTGTGGACCCAAGCAAGAGGAAGTTGTTGACAGTTCAATCTCTTCTCCATGCAACATGATGTTGCCTATCAGTCCAAAATCTTTGTTTTCTTGACATTCAGATGCAATCTATACTGAAGGCTGCACTCCTTGACCTTCTGCAATAAGTATTTAAAAAACTGATGTTTTTGAGCTATGGTGTTGGAGAAGAGCACTGAATGTCCCATGGATGGAGCGGGGAGGAGTTTTGGAGAAGTTGCAGCCTGAGTGCTCTTTGGAGACAAGAATGAGAAAACTTCACCTCATGTACTTCAGTCATGTTGCTAGGAGGGGCTATTGCTTGGAAAAGGACGTGATGCTAGGAAGAGTGGATGATCGATGAAGGAGAGGAAGACCCTTGAGCAGGTGGATTGATGTGGTGACTGCTGCAGTGGACTCGTGTGTGTCATGAAGTGTAAGAATGGCACAGGATAGAACAGGGTTCAGATCTTTTGTTCACAGAATCTCTATGAGTCCTACTTGGCTCAATGGCACCTAACAACAAACAAATTAGAATTGACTCAAAGGAAAACAACAAGAGAGAAAAAAAGGAGAATATTAAGAACTTCAGAAAAGAGAGAATGTTCATTTATGTGAATGGTAGAGAATAAAAACAGTATTACTCTTCTCAATTGCAATTCTTCATGTTATAAGAAAATTAGGCAATAACTTAGAAATGTTGATGAAAATTAATTCTGTCTTGAAACTCTACATTTATTCAAGTTTTCCCATAAAATTACTAGACTTGCAAAAGAGAATAGACCAAAAAAGTATCACAATATATGATATTTTGTCTTTGCTGGCAGATGCTAAGAAAGATAATTAAAATAGATCACATGCCTTCTTTTGTACATAAGCAGTCTAGACTGGAGTGGAAGGTAGAGAGTTCCAGTAGCGATATCACCAAAACAACCATGAAACCAGTGGAGTATTTGATAGCTCTATGGTGTGTTGTAGTTGTTAGGAGCTGTTAAGTTGAGTACAAATCACAGTAACAATATGAACAGATCTGAATACTGTTCTATTCTGTGCCATTTTCACAATCTCTGACACACTGGAGCTCATTGCTGCAGTCACTGCATCAATCCATCTGCTCGAAGGTCTTCCTTTCTTGTGCTAATCCTCCATCTTTCCAAGCATAAGGTCCTTTGTCAAGGAACAACTTCTCCTAGGAACATGACCAAAGTATGTGAGATGAAGCTTTGTTATCTTTGTCTCAAAGGTGTACTCTGGCTGGTCTTTTCTGGGACAGAGCTATTTATTCTTTTTGGCAGTCCATAGGCTATTCAGTACTCTTCTGAAACACCACAGCTCGAAGGCATCAATTCTTCTTTAGCCATCCTTAGTAACTGTCCAGCTCTCTGATATAGAAAAAGTATCTTAAAAGATTATGGTCTGCAGCAATGCCACTACTAGTAATATACCTGAAAGAAACCAGAACTGCCATCCAAACATAGCAGAGATGGAAACCACCCAAGTGCCCATCAACAAATATGGTATATTCACACAAGGGAATACTACACAGCACTGCAAAACAACAAACTTGTAAAACATTACACGACATGGGGGACCCTGGCACACACCATGCTGAATGGAATATCACAAAACAACCGATACTGCACAGCAACACTGTTATAAAGCAGGTCTGCTATAAGGGGTTGGGAAGAGAATAGGATAAGAGTGGAAAGATAATGACCATTGCATTGAAACAAATGAAAGAAATAACTGTATAAAAGGAATGTATGATTAGGCATTATACATACAACAACAATCCAAAATAAGATGTATATCATTGCAAAGAGGACTGGGGTGGGGAGAGAAAGAGGTAACTGTGCAACAATGAATGAGTATTTTTTTGAAGTGAACTGTAGGAGGGAGAGGAGGTAAAATGTGCAACAATGAATAAATGAAAATCTAACTTCTCTGTAAATGTTTGTTAAAATAAAAATTAAAATAAAATTTACTTTAAAAAGAAAGAAAAAAGACTATGGTTTGAACGAGGGATACTTGAGTACTGAAACTCATTGCTCCAAAATAATTTGGAGAAGACTATTCCAGGGCAATAGGTCTCTTCATCTTCTGTCAGCTGGTACCAAGAGTGCTGAGTGTAGATCCAAGCAAGATGAAGTAGTTGACAGTTTCAGTCTTTTCTCTTTCATGATGTTGCAAATTGCTTCAGTGTTGAGATATATAACTCTATTGTGCCAAGAAATCTGGAGGACAGCTATGTGGCCAACTGACTGGAAGAGATCCATATTTATTCCCATTCAAAAGAAAGAAGACCTCAAAGTGTGGAAATTACAAAACAATATTATTAGTATCACAAACAAGCAAAATACTTCTCAAGATTATACAAAAATGACCGGAACAGTACATTGACAGAGAACTACCAGAAATACAAGCTTGGATTTAGAAGTGATCATGGCACTAGGAAACATCGCAGTTGTCAGATAGATCTTGGCTGAATGCAAAGAGTACCAGAAGAATGTCTGTGTTTCATTTACTATGCAAATGCATTTGACTGTGTGGACCACAACAAATTGTGGCTAACCTTGATAAGAATGGGAATCCTAGAAGGATTGATTGTTCTCATGCAAAATCGATACTTAGACCAGGAAGCAGTCCTCAGAACAGAGCATGGTTCAAAATCAGGAAAGGAGTGTGTCAGGGATGCATCCTGCTTCCTTATTTTTTCAAATCTGTATGCACAACCGATCATTTGGGAGGCTGGACTTTATGAGAAGGAATGTGGCATTGGGATTGAAGGAAGACTTACCAACAACTTGAGTTATGCAGATGACACACAAACTTGCTTGCTGAAACTGAGGGGACCTGAAGAGTTTGCTACAGAAGGTAAAAGACTATAGTCTTAAATATGAATTGTATTTCAACATCAAGAAGACAAAGATTCTGACCAGTGGGCCAATTGGCAGCATCATGATAGATGGACAAGAGATTGAGGTTGTTAAAATTTCCGTTTACTCGGGTCCACAATCAACACTCTAAGCAGTAGCAGTCAGAAAAATCAAAAGATGAATTGCATTGGGGAAGTCTGCTGTCAGAGGCTTCTCCAAAGTGCTAAAGAGCAATGATGCCAGTCTGGATACTAAGGTGCACCTGATGCAGGAAATGGTCTTAGCAAATACTTGCAAATATTTGTCAGGGAGCTGCATAATGACTAAAGTTGACGGAAGAACAGATGCCTTCGAGTTGTGTTATTGGACAATAGTATTGAACATACTATGGACTACCAAGAAAACAAACAGGTCTGTCTGTTTTTTTTATCTGATCTTTTTTTTAATTAAATTTTATTAATTTTAATGAACATTTACAGAGATTTTGGGTTTCCATTCACTCATTGTTGCAAACAGGTCTGTCTTGGAGAAAACAAAACAAATTTTCTCCTTGGCAGAAAGAATTTTGAAGCTCCATCTTGTATATTTTGGGTATATGGCCAGAAGGGTTTAGTTCTTGGAGAAGGATATCACGCTTGAAAAGTTAGAAGGACAGCACAGGAGAGGAAGACCCCAGATAAGATGTATTGACACAGGAACTGAAGTTGCATTGGAGTCAATGAGACTGACTCAGGACAGAGTAGGTTCCAGAGCAATTGTACATAGGGTCACTATAAGTCACAAGTGACTCAATGGCATATAACAATACCAACAAGTTAATTTCTAATTTTTTGATTATGATTGTAATGTGATTAATGAGTGTCAGTCAGTAAATCTTTAAACAGCTTAGAATATGACTACTCATAAGGTGTTTTGGACAGCATCTTGGATTATTGATCCAAAATACGCTATTCCTGTCCCTGTGGGTTTCAAAAAGAGCACACAATCCAGTGGACTTGAAGGTCTTCTAGATCTGAATTTCTCACAAATTTACATTTAATAATTCTGGGGGAAAAACCAAAATAGTACACAAAAGTAACATATTTAATAATTCTGAGGGGAATAAACCAAAATAGTACACAAAAGTAGTCCCCAAGTGACAAATTGTAAATGTGAAATTTCTGTCACATTTCCTGGCTTATCTTTAAAAAGGAATTTCAATTTTTGCATGCTTGTTAAGTATACAGCATATTAATAGTTGACATTTACTGATGATTTTTCCAAGTGTACGGTACTTAATATTTTACTTATAGTTTCTCATATAGTCATCACAACAATTTTATGACATAAGTTCTACCATTAACCTCACCTTATAGATAAGGAAATAGAAACTAAGGAAGGCTAAAAAAACTTTCTGAAGACTATACTTGTACTAACTAGTATAAAAAAAGGTTTAAAGATTACTGTGCAAATTTAAGCATGCAAGAGCTGCATTCAGGCTCTTTGGAGTCACTTAGAGATCTATCTATCTATCTGGCTGGCTGTCTACTTATATTTCTCTCTACCTACCTACCAACCATCTATTTATTAAACTATGTTAATACTCCTGGTTCCTAGTTTTTCAATAGAGGTATAAGCACAGAAAAATGTATTGATTTCTTAGATGTCTGATAAAAAAATTGCCACAAACTTGGGAACTAAAGACAACATATATTTATTCTTGCAGTTTGGGTAGACTAAAAGTCTGAGGGCAAGATGTTGGCAAGGTCCCATTTCCTCTATAGACCCCATTCTCTACATTCTGTGGCTCAGATAGCTTCTAATTTCTACTTGGTCCTTTCATTTACTATCTCATCACTCTGTTCTCAACTTCTTCACCTACATTACCCTATGTATCTGTCTTTTCTTTTATAAAGTTACTTTTTTTTATCACCTAATTTGTTTATTAAAGAGACAGGAACACAAATTCAGGGGCCAGGCAAGCAATAAGACATCACAGGATCATGATAAAAATCAGATTTTGAGACTAGACTGCCAGAGTGCAAATCCCTGCAAGAGACTCAGAAGAATATTTGAGAGTTTATAGCATCCAAGGAAGGAAATAGTGAATATCACTAACTCTTGCTAATGTTTTGTTTTGTTTTTTATTTAATATAAACATTTTCTTTTATACTGGTTTACTTACAAAGTACATGTATGTTGTTTTTCACACCAGGTCTTTCCCATTTCCTTAACCCACCCTTCCATTCACCCATCAAATTGTGCAACCCTATGATTATGACACCCCGCCATCCTCATGCCTGTGTTCTCACCCTCCCCCTCTTAGATCCTCAAACATGCTTTACTCGTTATCTATTTCTACAATAATGGTCTTAACTGAGTTATTCACTTAGCATAATGCTCTCTAGTTTCTCCAAAGTTAGGTACTAATTTACAAAACCATTGATTGCTCCTGTATGCTGCATAGTATTCCGTCATCTGAATGTACCATAATTTCTCAATCCATTCGATTGTGTTTGGACATTTGGGCTGTTCCCATATTCTTGAAATGTTAAATAATGCTACTATGAACATTGGTATACAAGTCTCCATTTGTACCTCAGTTTTCATTTATACCAAACAATGGAATAGCTGGGTCATATGGAATTTCATGTTCTGCTTTCTGAGAAAATGCCAAACTGTCTTTCAGAATGATTGTACCATTTTATAATCCTACCAACAACATATAAGAGTTCCTATTTCATAACATCTTCTCCAACATTTATTACTTGCTGTCCTGTTAAACTTTGCCACTGCTACTGGAATAATATGGTAGGTATCTCATTGTGGTTTTGGTTTGCATCTCTCTTATTGCCAGTTATTTGGAGCATTTCTACATTTATCTGTTGGCCACACAAATATCTTTTATTATCATTATTATTAATAATTTTAATGAAAATTTATAGACTTTGGATTTCCATTCATTCATTGTTGCACTTTTCTCCCTGCCCACCTCCCACCTCAATCCCAGTATACTTTTCTCTTTGAGAAGTAAAAGAAAAGTTCCCCCATTGCTTTACAATTCCTCCCTCCAGGTCCACTCCACTATGCAGCCTTCGTTCTGGACTCCTGCCATGACAATAATACCTAATCATATAACCCTTTTAAACAGTTTTCTCCCTTATCTGTTTCAATGCAGTATACATTATTGAACCCATCTTTCTCAGTCTCCCCCCAACCCTGATGTCAATCCTGTTTTACAACAGTGGCACTATGTAGTATTTGTCCTATTGTGACTGAGATATTTCACTCAGCATAATGTCCTCCAGGGTCACCCATTTTAAATAACACTGCATGAGTTCCTTGTTTTTCAATACAGTGTAGTATTCCATTGTGTGAATATACCACAGCTTCTCTATCCATTTGTTTGTTGATAGCACTTAGGTTGTTTCCAACTCCTTGTTATTATGAACAAAGTCATGATAGACATGGGTGTGCATATATCTGCTTGGGTGGCAGTTATGGTCTCTTTGGGGTATATTCCCAGTAGTGGAATTGCTGTGTCAAATGCTATCTCCATTTGCAACTTTTTGAGAAAATGTCACACCACTTTCCATAGTGATTGAACCATTTTACACTTCCACCAACAGTGAATAAGGGTTCCAGTTTCTCCACAACCTCACCAGCATTTGTTGCTTACTGTTCTGTTAAATTTTGCTATTCTGTCTGGGGTGAGATGCTATCTCATAGTTGTTTTGACCAAATATCTTTCTCAGTGAAAAGTCTTTCCATGTCTTTTGCACGTTTTGTATTTGTGTTATTAGTTTTTTTCTTGTAGAGGCCCTACAGGGTTCTATAAATGTTTGACATGAGACCTTTGTTTGAAAAGTTACTGACAAATGCTTATTCTCAGTCAGTTGGTTTTCTTTTCACTCTGTTACAAAAAGTTTTTGATGCTTTGCGATTTAATCTTTAGAAGGCCCCAGTCATCAATTTTATCCTCTTCAGAGCATGCATTCTGGCTGTATTTGTCAGTCTCTTTGTACCATACGCTAGGCCTTCTATGCTTAATACCAGTTTTTCTCTGAACACCTTTATGATTCCACTTGGAGAATCCAAAATTATCTCTTGACCTGAATATTCTTTAATTTAATGACATATTCAAAGATTTTTTTCCAAATAAGATCAGATTCAGTTTCCAAATACATTCACACTCAGTGATTCAATGTGAATGTGTTTTTTAAAATAAAAATATTATTTTAATTGTCATTTTAATAAAAGTTTACAGAAAAGTTAGATTTTCATTCATTCATTGTTGCACATTTTACCCCTCTCCCTCCCTTCCCCCTCCCCAAGTTGACTTTTTCCCTCTTTTCATTAGTTTATTTACAAAATTCTAATAAAAATTTGAACAAATTCTTTCCATTTCCCTCACCCCGCCCCCATCAAATTGTATAACCCAATGATTAATCCCTCTTTCCCCCGTACATCCACATTCCTCTACTTCCAGCCTCTCCCACCCCTCCTGGATTTTTATACTCATTCTACAATAATGGTCTTATACAATATTTATCCCTGAGTTAGTTTACTCAGCATAATAATTTCAGTTTATGACTCAGCGTGAATGTGTTTCGTGGGGTTATTTTTCAACCTATCACAAAAACCAAAAAAACTCATCTACACCCATTTGTTGTGGCATTACCTAAATGAGTCAAGAGCAAGCAAGAATGTCATACCACTTTTAAACAAATATTGATAAGAAAATTATTACTTACTTCCAAAGAAATAAGAATTAGTGTTCTTCTTAAAAAGCCCTCATTGGCTTTTAGCTTACCCATTGTAGTTTGTTCCTTTTAGATTTATTGTTGTTGTATACTGTGGAGTTTGAACAGACTCATAGCTGATCTCCCAGAAGGTTTTCAGGGGCAGTTTAATTATGTGGGAGAAGACTGCCCATCTTTTTCCATCAAAGCAGCTAGAAGATTCAAAGTGCATGCCTTTGGAATGGCTGGATCTGTCAGTGTTTGAACTCAGTGGAGAGTTAACATGAGACAGAAGTGCCTAGAAGACAGCAGATTTTTCACACCTTTTTTTGGCCACTGTTGTTGTTATGTGCCATCGACTCATTTGCGACTCATAGTGACCCTATATGTACAAGAGCCCTAAATGCCGTTCTGTCCTGTGCCAATTTAGCAATCCCAAATGCACTCATTCCCACCACTCCAGTCACAAAATCGATCCATCTCATGGAGGGTCTTCCTCTCCTGTGCCACCCCTCCACTCTGCCAAACATGATGGCCCTCTCCAAGGACCAGTCCCTCCTTG
>NW_006399975.1:2350216-2379845 GCF_000299155.1 Elephantulus edwardii | reverse complement strand
ACATTCTTCTGGGTTTTTGTGCTTTTTGCCAAGATCTATCTAATATTAGTTATAATATACCCTAGTACCACTACCTCTTCTAAATCCAGCCTGCACATCTGGCAGTTCTCTGTTGACATATGGTTTCAAAAGTTTTTGGATGATTTTCAGCTAATCTTGCTTGCATGTGATATTAATGATATTGTTTGATAATTTCCGCATTCTGTTGGGTCACCTTTCTTTGGAATGGGAACAAATATCGATCTTTTCCAGTCAGTTGTCCAGCTGGCTGTCCTCCAGATTTCTTGGCATAACTTAGTAAGTACATCCAGGACAGTGTCTGTTTGTTGAAATATGTCAATTGGTATGCCGTCAACTCCTGGAGCCTTGTTTTTTTTTTTTTTTTCAAATTCCTTCGGATACTTTTACAATTAATGTAGCAATAATATAATTTACTTGAAAGCCAGTTAGGTTAGAAGAGGGAATTTTGGAGTCAGGGGGCTGGGTGTAGTTCTTCTTTAGTTCTGTTAGTAACATATTCAATTCGTCTTTGAAAGAAATGTAAATGTTATTCGAGTCTGCCATGCACTTACAGTGCTAGCTCTAACTCTTTTGTATGATACAGGATTTATTCCAAGCACAATTTTTAGAGGCAGAACTATTCCTCTCCAATTCCATTATACAGATGATAAAAGTCTGATATCCCTATTATTGTTTGCCGTTAATTAGGAATAGACCCATATCTGACTCTCCAATGGGTTTTTAGAGCCAATAAATCACATGGGAGGAGAATATCTATTGAGCAGCTGGTGGATTCAAACTTGTGTACCTTTATATTGGAAGCACAACTCCTTACTACCAAGCCACATGGAAAATAAGGTACTTTTCTGTGGTAACATAACTAATGAGTTATAGGACTGGCTGTCAAGCTCAGTCAGTTGGACTTAAAAAACCAATGTTCTTAAACACTGTGCTATATTTAAGCATGTTCATCATCTTTATGTCCTCATATTTGATAATATCCAAGTTTCTTGGTCATTTTGACATCTCCGTAGTTTAGAGGATCTTGTCCATACATGTTATCCTTTATTTTCCTACAGTAACAACATAATTACCCACAGGGTAGAACTTATTATCTTTATATAAGTTGCTAACTTGTATGGTAGGGGTCACTGGGTCAATGTGTTATATCTTCTACTCTCAATGGGGTAGGCTCCCAGAGTGCTTTTGTGCACACCAGAGCTTTTTCACCAGTTAAATGACATTTGGAGTTAGAAAAGCTAATTAAAATGAGACTTCCTAGACAGATATCAAGATTCTTTTACGCATTCTATCAAAGAATTCTATTGTGTTGTTTGAGCAAAAAACAATTTAAGAATTGTGGATTTTATCTTTCAATATTACTTTAATTAGCTATCCAAGTCCGATCTAACCACATGGATGGGTAGGAATATGTGAATGGGGTGTGTTACTCTGTCTGCAGTGGGATAGCATATTATATACATTCTACGAGAGGACTGGTCAGTTTTAGCATTCTACAAGAAAATTGGCTAGTCTTGCCATCAAACTGAGCAAGCCAGAATGAGAGACAGATAGATCTTCCCCCACCAGTTAAGAGGCAAGAAACCAGGAAAAGAGCAGCCATGATCAAAATAGAGCCAATATTGGCAGGACTAAGAACTTTGTTGGACAATTGGAGAGAGAAAGCCAATATTGTTGGCAAGAATGAGAACATGGGAATTACTGGCATGAAGGTTCAAGGCTGAGATACCTGCTTGCACATTTCAGGAGCTATCTTGATTGTGATTGCAAAGACCATGGCCTGTATCAGACGTACCTTAGTCTCCAAAGAGACACCATTGCTCTTCAGTACTTTGGAGAGGTCCCTAACAGCAGACTTTCCCATGGCAATGTGCCTTTTAATTCCCTGGCTGCTGGTGCCAAGACTGTTGACTATGGAGCCAAGCAAACTAAAGCTGTGTACAATCTCAATCTCTTCACCATGCATCCTGATGCTGCCAATTGGTCCAGTGGTGAGAATATTTGTCTTCTTGACATTGAGCCTCAATCCATATTGTAGGCTGCAGTCCTTGACACTCTGCAGCAGGCGCTTCAGGTCCTCTTCAGTTTCAGCAAGCAGGGTTGTGTCATCCGCATAACGCAGGTTGTTGATAAATCGTCCACCAATCTTGACCCCACATTTCTCCTCATAGAGCCCAGCCTCCTGGATAATCTGTTCTGCATACAGGTTGAAAAGGTATAGAGATAGGATGCATCCCTGGTGTATGCCCTTCCCTTTGCAATCACCTGTTATGCTTCAGAGAGTTAGAAAATGACCAAGGAGGATAGAAGGAGAATTGATGCCTTTGAGCTGTGGTGCTGGAGAAGAGTATTGAGAATACCATGGACTGCTAGGAAAACAAACAGATTTGTCTTGGAGAGGGTTAAACCGGGTGACTCCTTGGAGGCAAGGATTCTGAGGCTCCGTCTAACATACTTTGGATATGTTGTGAGGAGAGACCGGTCCTTAGAGAAGGACATCATGCTTGGGAGGGTGGAGGGACAGAGCATGAGAGGAAGGCCCTCTATGAGGTGGATTGATTCAGTGACTGGGATAATTGGGATGGGAGTGTCAGAGACAGTGCGTTTGGCACAGGACAGAGCGGAGTTTAGGGCTGGTGTACATAGGGTCACTATGAGTCGCAGGCAACTCGACGGCACATAACAACAACAACAAACAATCTTGATTGTATTCTTTTATTAATCTGGATTATAAACTTTCGACTTCCTCAATATAGTTCTGTGTGGTCTGCGAGCCGTCACATCATATTTCGATTCTAGCAAAACAGTAAAATTGGTATTGAGATGAGTAGAAAGAGGCATGAGAGTGTGAGAGACATGTCTAGTGTCATGAGAACTGGTTTTGTGTTATTGCTGCTGTTGACATGGACAATTCCCTCTTATAAAGTTAGTAAGGTCAGATATGGCTGTCCCC
Organism: Elephantulus edwardii; assembly: GCF_000299155.1. Classification (NCBI taxonomy): domain Eukaryota; kingdom Metazoa; phylum Chordata; class Mammalia; order Macroscelidea; family Macroscelididae; genus Elephantulus; species Elephantulus edwardii. The sequence continues at coordinate 2,376,871 of NW_006399975.1, read as the reverse complement.
ACATGACCTTTACTCTTTTTTCAAGGAAAAATCAGCTTAAACATCAGCTCTTTAAACAAAATTGTTAAATCAACTGTCTGATGCAGGTGTTTCTCAACCTCAACACTACCAATATATTGTGCTAAATAATTTTTTAGTGGAGGTTGTCCTGTCCTCTGAATTGTAGTATATTTAACAGCATTTCTGATGGTCTCTAGCACTAGATGCCAGTAATCATCCTCTGTCCTTTGGCCCATTTTTCAGTTATCACTGCCAAAAATGTCCCTGGGGTGGGAGAATAAAGTTTACTCTATTTGAAAATTTGCACTGCAATCCTAAAATCACATGGTTCAAATCCACCCGGTGCTTGGAGAATATGGGATATCTCTTCCTGTGTTATTAACTGTTTCCGAAAACCTGCTGAAATGTCAGCTAAGGGTTGGTTCAACAAACAAAAATTGAGAAAAACTAATCGAAGGTAAAATCTAACCCACTTAAAGTGTCCAAATGAAAGTTCATAAGTATTATCTTGATATTTATTCCTGAGTATCTTCTAGTCAGACTTCATCATAAAGTTTACTTAAATTATGTTTACATCAACTAAGACACTAAGAAAAAGAAATTACTGTATGTTTTCACCTTGATTTTTCAGTGTTTGCTGTTTTCTATTAAGAAGCTAATGTTCAAAACACACATTTATGTCAAGCTTCAAACCCATATATTTACCTGACTAGTCATTGCAACTTTCTGTGTATTTTATAAGAAACTCTATCCATGTTCGATGTTCCACACTAAACTCCTGTGATAGTGTTTATTAAGTTAGGATAGATATGAAGTCTCTCAACACTTACGGAATTATCAGTAAGTCAACATTTTCCCCTCCTATAATTTCTATTTTAAATTCTCCTCCTTATTTTCCTAAGGGGAAGAAATCTAATCTCAACCAGTTCAGGATCTCCATTTTTCTCTTCTGTGTTTCATCAAAATTATGAGGATTTTGGTAGGTAACCACAAAGTTTATATTCAAGCCAAGATACTTTCTAGATGAGGAGCAAAGCTACTTAACAATCTATCAGAGGCAGCAGACATAAAATAAGAACCATATTGAATAAATTAAGACATATGATCATCTGTGGATTAGATAATAACAAGATAGAAACTAGTAGAGAGGAGTGGGTATCAAGCAATATTTGGTCATTATACTAGATATATAGGTAATATCATATGTAAATACAATGGCCAGAGGGTGAAAAATATTCTGTCTCATTCCTATGTAGTCTTTGGTTATTTGTCTATACATATCTCACTGTATTTGCCTTTATTTTCATAGCAAGCCCCACTGAAGCGGGCCTATTGGGTTTGAGTCTTTAGAACTCCACTAAGATGGCACTGAGGTGAGCCTTTTATGTTGTGCTAGCTACAGGATTATTCTGTGGCAGTTGCAACACTCAGGAATGCATCTGCATCTTGTCTTTCCCCTTCTCCTATAAATTTTATCTCTTCTGAAATGAGATAGACTGAATTCAAGGGATTTCCTCCCCCTCCTTGGGTTGTTTTTCCTCAGATATGTTTTCTGTGACAAAAAATTATACCTTAATGTTATAAGATAGGGAGCTCTGGTAGCCTAGTGGCAAGAAGCTGCATTGCAATCACAAAGTCATGGAGTAAAAGTCCACCAGCTGTTGCGTGGTAGAAAGGTGGGCAACCTCCTCCCATCCAACTAATTGTCTTTGAAAACTTGCCAAAAGAGGGTCAGTGGTAGGTCAAGTCCAACTTGATAGTACACAATGACAACATTATAAGAGCTAAGAATTCTAAAATGCAAAAGGGTTGGTTTTTTTTTTTAAATTAAATGTGCAAGCGAGAGAGCAAGAGCGAGAATATGAATGCTGCTGACAATATAGGGGGAAAGCAAACTATATGAGAAACTATAGAAAAAAGTAAATGTCTTGATATTAATTACAACATATTAAATTATTTCATTCAACGAAGACAGATGTATCCTCAAAGAGAGAGAGAAGGAAGCAGCACATGGGTAAAAATATAGGGTTTTATGAGACTCCACGTGCCAGTAAACCTGGATTACATAGAGAGTAGATGGTGTTTTAATGTCAGCGGACGTTTCAAGAGTGACGAAATGAGTGAAATCTGTCTCAGAATTGGCAGAACCTTAGAAGTAGAGGGGTAATCCATGATATTAAACACTATAAAGTGATCAAGGAGAAAAAAACCCAATGTTCATGAGAGTCATTGCAATGAAGCTTAGTATATTCAATTGAAAACTAAATGCTAAAAAAAAAGTTTACAGTCCTCACTAAGACCACAGCATGAAAAGTGAAAACAAGTAAAGAAAGGTAATTATAGAGAGATTTGTGCAAAGTTCAATATCAGTTATTCAAGGATTTAGCTTGACAATGGGAAAAACTATATTAAAAGTATAATATTCCCTGTCCAAGGAAGAGTTTAGCATTGATGAAAGCATATGGTGCAGATTCCATAGTATTAACAACATGGGGAAAATTGTTCATTTCACTAATGATTTAAACAATAGAAACCAAATTATTAAGACTTATTATAAGTGACAAAAAGGTGCTTAGTAAAATCCAACATTATTTATGATTAAAATCTTAAAACTATAACAAGTAAAACAATAATAAAAATACTTCCTAATTATTTAAACAAGAAGGAAATGGTCTTATTATAATAAACAAAACTAACAAAACATATATAAGGAATTTAGCTATGTGATACTCAAGGCAATGCACGTAAATCAGAAACAAATACAAAGTGGCTACCTTTCACCTCTACTAACCAGATTAATTCTGCAGTTTGGGCAATGAAAAAGACAAAATAGTCAATGCATATAAACATTAAAAAGAAAAATCAAATTGAGAAGATATGCAAGCAATATAAATAAGTTCCAGAGGAACAACAGAAATGAAAGTGTGATAAAAATTACTAAGCACAAGATGTTATTGTTGTTGTTATGTGCCGTCGAGTCGCTTGCGACTCATAGTGACCCTATGTACCACAGCCCTAAACTCTGCTCTGTCCTGTACAAATCGCACTGTCTTTGACACTCCCATCCCGATTATCCCAGTCACTGAATCAATCCACCTCATAGAGGGTCTTCCTCTCCTGCGCTGTCACTCCACCCTCCCAAGCATGATGTCCTTCTCCAAGGACCTGTCTCTCCTCACAACATGTTCAAAGTATGTTAGATGGAGCCTCAGAATCCTTACCTCCAAGGAGCCACCTGGTTTAACCCTTTCCAGGATGAATCTGATTGTTTTCCTAGCAGTCCATGGTATTCTCAATACTCTTCTCCAGCACCACAGCTCAAAGGCATCAATTCTCCTTCTATCCTCCTTGGTCATTGTCCAATTCTCTGATGCATAACAAGCACAAGATAAATATACAAAAAAAAATACCTTTCTTATACACTGGCAAGAACCAATCATAAAAAGGAGCAAAAAGGATCTCATTTACCTTAAAAACTCAATTCATGTTAAAAACAAAACAAAACCAACTAGGGGAAATGAAAGAATGAAAAATATGTGCAACACACAGGAGCAATGATTTTGTAAATTGTTACCTAACTTGGGAGGAACTGGAGAGCATTATGCTGAGTGAACTAACTCAGTACCACAAGTATAAGTATTACATTAAACCTTTATTGTAGAATGAGTATAAGGATCCAAGAAGAGTGGGAGAGGTTGGATACAATTTGATGGGGCGGGGAGGGTTGAGGGAAATTGAAAGAATTTGTTCTTCAAAAGAGTGATGTATTCAAATTTTGTAAATAAACTAGTAGAAAATTAAAAAAAGAAAAAAAAATATGTAAACTATCCCAAAACACTTGAGTGTGCTTATGTGAAACCTATATACTTGGACCAGGAGGCAGTCATCAGTACAGAGCAAGGAAACACTGCAAGGTTCAAAATTGGGAAGGGTGTACCCCAGGGATGTGTCCTATTTTCATACCTTTCTAATCTATTTGGAAAACAGAATATCCAGGAGGCTGGGCTCTGTGAGGAGAAATGTGGCATCAGGCTTGGTGGAAGATTCATCACCAATCTGTGTTACATAGATAAGACAACTCTGCTTGCTGAAACTGAGGAGAACCTGAAGCACTTGCTGCAGAGGGTCAAGGACTTCAGTCTTAAATATGGATTGAAGCTCAATATAAAGAAAATAAATATTCTCAGCCCTAGACTGATTGGTAGCATCATGATAGACAATGAAGAGATTGAGATTGTTAACAGTTTCAGTTTGCTTGACTCCACAGTCAACACTCTTGGTACCAGTAGCCAAGAAATTAAAAGATGGATTGCATTTGGAAAGTCTGCTCTCAGGGACCTCTCTAGAGTACTGAAGAGCAAAGATATCAGTCTGGGGACTAAGGTTCGCCTGATCCAGGCCATGGTCTTTACAATTATGCCATCGTCCTTACTGTTACTTGTTATGTGTTAGAGAGCTGGGCAATGACTAGGGATTTTAGGGGAATTTATGCCTTTGAGCTGTGAAGCTGGAGAAGAGTATTGACTATACCATGGACTGCTAGATGAACAAACAGTTTCATCCTAGGGAAGGTGAAACCAGGCTGCTCCTTGGAACCAGGAATTCTGAAGCTTTGACTGACATACTTTGGGCATGTTGCAAGGAGGGACCAGTCCTTGGAGACAGAGATCATGCTTGGGAGGGCAGAGGGACAGAGCAATAGAGGAAGACCCTGGATGAAATGGATTGATTCAGTGACTGGTGTAATGCAAGCAGATGTGTCTGAGACAATAAGTTTGGCACCGAATAGAGCAGAGTTTAAGGCTATTGTATAGGTTATATTGTCACTATGAGTTGCAAACGACTCATCACATCACAACAACATGTGAAAACAACCTGTAATAGTTTACTGAGTGACAATAAAGATGGCTCAAAAATATGATGAGATATACTATGTTCTTGGGTAAAAAAAGACTCAAGATTTTAAAGATATAAATTATCTTTAATAAATATTTAATCAATAGCATTTTAATCAACATTAATTCTATCTTGTAATTTGAAACTCTCAGTAATGCTAATGAGTTTCTGTAGAACAGAATGTAAATATCTGAAATTAACTCAGGAAATGGAATACCTATGTGTGAATTATCATAAAGTAATTTTGTAAAACTGTCCAAAAACTAGCTTCTTATCATAGAGCACCGAGTTAAATGGCTTAGAGTATTCTACTAAACTTTCACAGATGTTTACCCTATTAATTAAATAGAGAAATGAAAAGCTTTGTAATTTTGTAGGTTTTTAATAATCCTGCTATTTAAACTTAGCAATAATTGCACATAAACACACAATACATGCTAATCATTTCAAAACAATCTCACTTATTAATATTGGGGGGAAGTCCAAATTAAGTATTAAATAAGATGATCTGTAAATTTTCTAATAAAATGGCGCCTAAAATACAGTGTTACAAAGGTGCTTTTTGTATATAAAATGGATACATAAAATTAAACCTAGAAGATATGTAAGGTTTATTTAACATTTGAGGTATATTGATATCCTTGACATTTTCTTAAAACCAAATAATAGATGAGCTTAACTAGGAAAAAATGTCTTATTTTAGCATTATATCCTTTTAAATTTTATTTATATGGAATCATAGAGGCTGCAGCAACTCAAGAGATAGACAGGCACTTTAGTGGGGATCAAGTGTACATTCACTGAGGAGGAAAAACTCAGAAAAGGAGGGTTGGGATGGTGGCATAACTCAAAAAATGTAAGCAATACCACTGAATTATAGATGTGGAAACTTGAATTTGTGTGTATTTTGCTGTGTATGTTTTCAACAGTAACAACAACAAAAATATACTAACAAAATGAATTCATTTATTATTAAGTAGAATAGAGTAATATGGTTATGTGTTTTAATAATGTTTGATATGTATATTGTCAGAGGCAGTAATCACACAGGAGGAGATTGTCCATCTTTCTCTGATAGAGCAGCTGGTGGATTCTAATTGTGCCTTTGAGATTGCAATGCAGATTCTTACCACTAGGCTACTAGAGTTCCCTTTGATGTTGGGTTGTGGGGTGAGCCTCTGCTGGCCTAGTGGCAGGAAGCTGCATTGCAAACATGGTTCTAGGCCTCCAGCTGCTCCATGGGAGAAGGATGAATAATGTTCTCCCGTGCGTTACCTGCCTCTGAAAATCTGCTGGAGGGTCAGCCAAGGGTCTATTTTGACTCTATGGTAGACAACAACAACAACATATATGTGTGTATACATATAAACATGTATGTTGTTGTTGTCATTCAGTTGAATACAACTCATAGTTACTCTATGAACAAGAGACCTGAATTCTGTCCTACACTATACCATCCTTATCATCTCTGATATACTTGATCCCATACCTGCAGTCACTCTATCAATCTTGTTGAGGGTCTTCTTCTCTTTAGTCAACCCTCTACCTTTCCAAGCATGATGTCTTTTTCCAAGGAATAACCTCTTCTCTAACAACATGCCCAAAATAAGTGAGATGAAGCCTCTATCTCCGCCTCCAACAAGCACTCTGGTTGCACATTCTCAAATACACACGTTTGTTCTTTTGGCAGTCCACCGGACAAGCAGCACTCTTCTCCGGAACAAAACAAAGACATCAATGATTCTTCTATTCTTCTTATTCACTGCCCAGCTCTCAAATTTTAGCAGGTACTTGAAAAGACCATGGCTTTAATCATCTAAACCTTAGTCTCTAGGCTGGAATCAGCAGCAGAATTTCCTAGTACAGTATGTCTTTTAATTTCTTGACTCTTTTTATTAATTATGCTGATTGTGGATCCAACCAAGATGAAACCATTGGTAATGCAAATATTTTTCCATCTATTACGTTACCTATTGGCTTAGTGATGAGGATCTTTGTTTTCTTGATATTGTCATATAATCTGTATTTCAGCATCGAATCAGTGATACTCTGTGTTTCAAGTCCTCACTTTCAGTAAGCAAAGTTGTGTCATCAGTCTAACAAAGGTTAACGATGTGTCTTCCTATGATCCTAATACCACTTTCTTCTTAAAATCCAACTTCTCTAATGAGTTTTTTCAGTGTATATTTGAACAGGTATGGAGACAGGAAACAGTATTGAAAAATGCCCTTTTTTATTTTAAACTATGCAGTGTCCCTTTGTTCTTTTCAAATGACAGCTTATTGGTTTAAGTACAGTTGAGTACAATTAAATGTTCTAGAATTTCCATTCTCAATGTTAGTAATAGTTTATGATATATACAGTCAAATACATTTGCATAGTCAATAAAACATTATTTTGATAGTCTTTACGTTCAGCCAAGATCCACCTGGCATTAGTAATGATATCCCTTATGCCACAGCTTTTTCTAAACCCAACTTGCATTTCTGGCAGTTCTCTATCAATGTACCATTCTAGCTGTTTTTGGATGATCTTCAGCAAAATTTTACTTGCATATGATATTGTTTGATAATTTTCACATTGTGTTGAATTACTTTTCTTAGGAGTTGGAACAATATATGGATCTCTTCCAGTCATTTGTCTGCCAAGCAGATGTGTTCTAAGTATCCTCGCACAGACTGGTGAGCACAGCCAGGGAGTGTATATATTGTTGTTAGGTGCCACTGAGTATAGCCCATTAATGACCTTATAAACAGCAGATCTGTACCCTGCCCTGTTCTGTGCTCCTCGTCATCTTTGATACACTTGAGCCCATTGTTAAACACACACACACACACACACACACACACACACACACGAAACCAAGTTAGACATTTCAAGCAAGAGACTATCATAAATAATCATGGGTCAAATTTAAAGTGAGAAGTATAGTTGCTAAATGTATAGAAAATAATAAAAAGAATACTACAAATAAAACTTGCCAAGGACCATTTAAAAGTATTCTGCGAAGTTGTGTTCTCTGGTTTGGGGTGGAGATTAGGGTATGGCTCTTACTTACCCACAACAGGGTGTGAGCTCATTGGATTTGTTTTCTATTTAAAAGGGCTTCTGACCCCTCAGGCCAGGTTTTTGTGGATCTTTCGAATAAAACAAGTTTGAAAACAGGAGTGGCATTCACTTCCAAAAAAACCCTTGCCTCCAGAAACTCTGTGGACTTGGAGAAAAGATGAAAGTTTTGTATTTAAGACTTTTATAGGGCCGTCTACAACTCTACGATGGCACTTAACAAAAAGTAGTAGGTGAGACAATTTCTTCCCCATGCCAATGGAAGGTCAGTTACGAGCTGGTGCTGACTTAACAGTAATGAACTGAGTACATGAAATTTTAATAAAAGTAAATTCAGTAAAAATTATGTTCAAGATTTTTAAAGAAAAATAAAGGATTAAGATCAATAAAAATTAAAATTAAGCAGCCAATAAAAGATAAAATCATTGAGATAATACACTGATTTCTTTTTAAGTTTTGGGTAAACTTTTCCAAGGATTGCCTTGAAAGACAATCGATACATATATTTAGTCAGATTGTACTTTGTAATAGCCATAAATAAAATTTAAATCCTATAGAATAAATTTTTATTAGCATTTACCTACCTATTGTCCTGCTTAGATCTACTCTCATCATAAAAGCTCTGCTATTTCTTTTTCACTCTTCTTTCCTCTCATCCAATTTTAATTAAAACATGCCTATATAGACCTGTTGTTAATTGTTGTAAATTCTGACTCATTGTGACCCTATGTCAAAGGTTAGCAATTTTTTTCTGTGAAAGTCAAGAAATAAAACTATATATAAGTGGATAATTGCAAAGTTGTATATGAAAGTGCTAACTATTTAAAAGGAATGTCTGGTGGGGTGGTTAGTGGAGAGTTGTGCTGCATACTCTAAGGTTGTTCTTCTCCAGTGGTTCAAAACCACTAGCAGTTGTGACAAAGAAAGACATCATTTTCAGAAACCCAATGGAAGGTCATCCAGTTCATGGATGGCAATGAACTTGAGTTTTGAAACATTTAAAATGTAAAATCCATTCTTACCTTTGTAATTCAGGTGGTAGATAAGAGCTAGTCCATGGGCAAACCTCAAACTAGAATGAAAGTTTTTAAAAGTGTATTTTTAATAGCCAAGTGGAAAAGTAGTAGTCTGCATATTGTTACAGGTCATATTGTTATACATTGTGCTGGAGAATGAATAGGTGTCCATCTACTAAAATGATGTAGACAACAGAGGACAATATAGGTCCTGGTGCTATATTAACAGTGTGAACATGGTAAATACCAAGACATTATGGTAAGAACACTTGGCCCATGTGGAGCTTAGTGTTGGAGAGAATTCCTTTCCACAATTTATTTCCTCATATTAAGAGAGCTTCCTGATTATTAGAACTTCAGCATCTCCCATAGAAGGGAAGAGAAAAGAAGCATACCCACCAATGCTTTTATTAACATCTCAATCATTAAGAATGTGTGTGTGTTTTTTTTTTCTCTCAGACTCCTGTGTTACATATGTCATACAGTTAAAATTTTTAGAAATTTTTTCATTGGGATGATAAAATAAATTGAAGTAGTACATAACACTTGTCCTTGAAGTTAGGTACAGAAGTAAATTGTGGGAGCCTTCATATTAATAAATTCTTTGTTGGGATTTATTCCAGCTTGACCTCTCTAAGAGTGCTTTTGCTGAGCTGGAGAGCACATAATGCAATCTAGACAAGTGCTGTCCAATTGAAATATAACACAAAGCACATATGTAATTATAAATTTTCTAGTAGCTACCTTAACAGTGAAAAGAAATAGTTGAAATTGATTTGTTTAAAATGTTTTAACCCAATGTATCCATTTCAAAATTATTTCATTTCAATGTGTAAATAATATAGAAAATAATTACATGCTTTACTTTTCTTCATAAGTTTTCAAAACCCTGAGTGTATTTTACAGTGAAAGCATATGTCAATATGGAATTGGTCACATGTGGCCATGGCTACCACACTGGATAGTGCAGATCTAGAGTTAAATATTTTGTGAGAAGGGTACATTTTGATAAACTTACCGAGTATTAGGTATTTGATGTTAATTCTTTTATCTGATTCCTCATGACACAAGGTGGAAAATAAAACCCAGAGAACTGAAGTCCTTTTTCAGAAATCATTCAGGTAATTAGCATGAAACCACCAAAACACTGACCCAAGATTGCTCATCAGCTTTAAACTTTAAATAAAATCAAATGGAAACTATAAAGAACGAAACATTAGGCCAATCAATAGCATCCATAGGAATGCAGGTTGCACAAGTCTTTATGAAGTTACCTTGAAAGCCCAATGTAAGCTATGAGTTGATTCCAAATTCATGGCAGTGAGTTAGAGTTCTATAGTATCAATTAGAGGTAAGGACTCAACTGCTCAAACAGGCTTTAACAATAACAGTGTTATCTAAAGTTAACGGAACCCAATGGTGAGTTGCTTGAAAGGCTCAGTGCAGTTACTCAGGGTCCCAGTTCCTTCATTCTGCTTTAGCCTACTCTGTGAGTCATCTTTGCTTTCTGATTCTCAATTCAAGGCTGCAAGCTGACTGTGCTAATGCAACTCAAAACTTCCATTTAGAAAGATGTACAGGAAGAGAAAGAAGTAATGTTTCTTCTTAAGAGGGAGATTTTTCCAGAGGCCTCACAATAGCAGTGTTCTCTTATCTCAATGAGTAGACCCATAAGGCAAGCTTATTCTTGATCCAATCACTCCTGGGAAAAGGGGTGGGGGAGGGGAAGAATACCAGAATTCTTTGATCAATCATTCGAGAATAGAATGAAATTGAGGGAACCAATCATAAAGGGTACAACTCTGACTAAAATAAATATTTGAAAAAACATCTGTGGTGGAAATAGAGCAATACCAACCACTCCAGAATTTTATAAACATTTGCCTACTAATAGCCCTAAACTCCATTTAATTTAATAAACTAGTAGTTCAACAAACACAAATGAGATGATCTGACTGATGTCATGCTATTTCTTAACCTGAACACGGTTACTCATGGTGGATGGTGTTTGGTAGCACTCCCCGGTTAAAACAAGTTTGGAAGTGGCATCCATTTCCACAATAGCTTGCCTCCGGAAATCCTGTGAACCTGGAGAAAGGATGGAAGTCACGCAGGTGTCGATGACTTTCATTCATAGGATTGCTATGAGTCGCCTATGACTTGACGGCACTGAACAACATAGAGGGAGAACAACTGGCCTAGTGGACCGAAAACGGTGCTACCAAGCCAAAGGTGAGTGACTCTAATCAGCAGCCCTAAGGCCTGTTTTAAATTGTTCTTAGTCAAGCAGGCTTCTAGGTCATATAGCCCTGGTGTGTCCACTTGCCATACTGAGGTAACTTGTGGTCGCTGTGAAGCTGAACACTATGACACTGATGTGTCAAATGTGTTAACAGTTACCCATGGTGGACAGTGTTTGGCGGCGCTCCCTGGTTAAAACAAGGTTGGAAGCAGGAGTGGCATTCACTTCCATAAATAGCTTGCCTCCGGAAATTCTCTGAACCTGGAGAAAGGATGAAAGTCACACAGGTGTCTAGGACTTTCGTTCATAGGGTTGCTACAAGTCGCCTACTACTCGATGGCACTAAACAACAACAATAGTTCAACAAACACAAATGAGATGATCTGACTGTTGCTATTTCTTAACCTTAGAAATTATTAAGTACAAAATGTTTCACTTGTTAAAATAGAACTTTAGTAAGTATTTATTGAAGGTCTACGATGCAACAAAAACCTGGTAATGACTGCTTCCCTATACCAAACCACATTTAACCTTATGACTAACTCTTGCAATGACTGAAAATAATGCCCTTATTAGTTGGGGGTCTTATAAATCTTACTGATTTTCTGGAGATCACACAGATTTGAGGTTATATAAAACCCGATTTAAAAGTGAGAGTTTTAAACTTTATATCTAACACTGTATCTACTCCATTTGCTGACTTTGTTTAAAAACTTACCAGTCTGAAAACTTAAGCTTAGAAGCAACACTAAAGTTATTTTCTTTCATAATCTTGGTGAGTAAACATTGTGAAAATGTAAGCAGAGAGAACCCATAAATAAATCCCAAGTGCTCCAGAAATATATAGAAAACAGCAAAATCTACCCAGGACCTTGTTTGTGAATAACTTTTGCTTAGGTATGGTATTGGACTGCTTTCTAAGAGTTAAAAAAGTTGCAACAAAAAAACATGTGATTGGCAAAGATTAAAATATTTACTGTTTATCTCTTTATTTACAGAAAAGGTGTCTTTCTGTGAGGGTTGCCTGAATGTCTGAAAACTCTCATTATCAGATAATTTTTAAAATGTAAACTAAAAATATGCCTGAAGTCTTCTTAAACCCAAACAATAGTTTAACTAGTAAAATATGCCTGCCTTGAGCACTACATCCTTAAATAACTGCTTATATGAGATCAAAATGATTAATATGTTGTTCAGTCAAGTATGACTCACAGTGACCTATGAAGAAAAGATCTGAACCTTGCCCTGCACCATCCTCATGATTTCTGATAAGCTGAAGCCCATTGTTACAGTCACTGTCAATGCATCTTGTTGAGGATCTTCCTCTCCTTCACCGATCTTCCACTTTCCTAGTTGCTGTTGTTGTTGTTGTTATGTGCCATCGAGTAGCCTTCCACTGATAGAGACCCTATGTACAAAGCTCTGTTCTATCCTGCGCCAATCTCACTGTCTCCAACATGCCACCCCATCACCTCAGTCACTGAATCAATCCATCTTATAGTATGTTGTCTTTTTCCAAAGACTGGTTCCTCTTAACAACTTTTACAAAGTAAGTGAAATGGAGTTTCAACACCCTTGCTTATAAGAACCAACCTGATTTCACTTATGAGGAAAGACGGATTTGTTTGTTATTTCTGGCAGTTCATGGAGTGTTCAGTGCCCTTTCCCAATACCATGATTCAAAGGCATCAGTTCTTCTTTTGTCATTCTTATTCTTACTCAACTATCATATGTACAGGGAGCAACTGAGAAGACCATGGCTTGGAATGGAAATCCCTGATACTTAATTGTGCTTATACAAAATCTATATATAGACCAGAAATCAGTTTTCCTACAGAACAAGGGGACCAATACAGTGTTTAAAACCTGGGAAAGTGTGCTCAGGGTTTTAGCCTTACAACATACATGTTCAATCTGTATGCTAAACAAATAACATGATAAAATATAATAGTAATTTAAAAGATTAGAATAGGAACATAGGGGTCAGTGAACATGTTAACGGGAGAGGAATAATTTATGGTTACACAGCTGCAGGAATATAATCCATATTACTAAATGGTTCATGTAGAAATTGATTAATGGTGTATGTTGTGCTGTACATATTATCACCAACCAAATTTTTTTAAAAAAAGTCATAATTTGTGGTATTAAGTAAAACACTTGGAATCTGAAATTAAGACATCTGAATTTGAAATAAAGTCCTGACTAGATTTAATCATTGCAGATGTTCAGGTATTCTATTTAACTTCTTTGAATTTACTTTCTTTCCCTAAAAAGTCCAGATAGCCCTAAACTCTAGAAATGTTGAGGATTATATTCATTTTGGGAGGTCTGGTGGCATAATCCGTATAGTCGCACTATGGTGGCACCTCTCTAGCAGTTCAAATCACCCAACAGCTCCATGAGAGAGAAAGACAATCTTCTCCCATATAATCTATTGTCCCTGAAAATATGCTGAAGGATCAACTAGGAATTGGTTCCAACTCGATCACAATTAGTTGACTATATACAACATGTACTTCCTTGGAGAAGTCACATTCCACATTTATAACAAGAAGTGCAATTTTTGTCAAGTTTAATACATATTATTGGAGTTTTTTCTAACACAATAGCAGAGATTTAAGTTATAATCAATTGGAATAAAAAGAGTTGGAATGCTTTGCTCCCTAAGGTACACTATTTGCTCCCTTGAACAATAGCTGATTATGAAGAGTTTAATGACACCAGAGTAAGAGGATGGACATGCATCTTAAATACCCCCTTCTAGAAACCAGAAAAAAAAAGAGCGATATCAGCATAATTGGGGGGGAAAATAATGCAATACCAAGATAATGTGTGTGGGGGGAAGAGTACTTAAATTAGATTGAAAAGTTTTGATTGTGCTGATCAAACAAGTTATGGCTAATATTAAGAAGAAAGAGAACCTAGAACATTTAATTGTGCTCATGTGAAACTTATTCAGGGACCAAGAAGTAGTTGTCTGAACAGAAGTTATCACTGCATGCTTTAAAATCAAGAAAGCTGTACATCAAGGCTGTCTATCCTTTCTCTACTTGTATTCAGTCTGTATGCTGAGAAAATAATTTGAGAAGCTGGACTATATGGAGAAGAATGTGGGGTCAGGACTTGTGAAAGACTCATCAGCAACATGCATTATGCAGGTGGCACAACCGTGGTTATAAAAAGAGAAGACGACTTGCAGCACTTACAAAAGAAGATCAAAGAATGCAACCCCAATATGGATTAAATATCAACATCAAGAAAACCAAAATTCTTACCACTGGACCAACAGGCAACCTTATGATAGAGAAGAGATTCAAGTTCACGATTTCATTTTACTTGTATGCATAATCAACATCCACGCTAACAGCAATAAGGAAATTCAAAGATGTGTTACATTGGAAAAATCTGCTGTCAAGGACCTGCCCAAATTACTAAAGCACAAGGATGTCAATTTAAAGACGTAAGATCCATCTGGACCAAGCCTTGGTATTTTCAATTGTTCCATCTGAAAGTTGGACAATGTATAAGGATGACAGAATAAGAAATTATGATTTTGAATGTGGTGTTGGCATTGAGTACTGTCAGATTTTTTTTTATACTGTTGATAGTTTCACTGGATATTCAGTACTCTTTGCCCACATCATTACTCAAAGGCATCAATTTTTCTGTCATCCTTAAATTGTCCAACTTTGAAATTCATAGGTAGTATTAAAAAGGCTGCAGGTCTTTTGTTCATGGGGTGGCTAGGAGTCGACCTATAAGGTGCTCGACTCGACGGCAATCAACAACAACAACTGAAAAATATCATTACTTGAACAATACTGTGTTGTGATCCACAGGGGTTTTATTGTGAAAGTTTGAAAATGATTAAGGAAGAATGAAGAAGAACAAATGCCTTTGAACTATGGTGTTGTTAATGAATATTGAGGATGGTCTTCCAAGAGAGCAAACAAATCTGTCCTAGAGAAGTACAACCAAGGTGCTCCTTACAGGCAAGGATTTGAGGTGCTTTGAGTATATTATCAGGAGGGGTCAGTCTTGGAGAAAAGACATAATCCTGGAAAAAAAGTAGAGTCAGCAAAAGAAGATGACTTGGAGAGGGACTGCAACAATGGGTACAATGGATTTCATGATATGGTACAAGACATTTTAATTTACTGTTCCCTGGGTTGCTGTGAATCATAGCTGACTGAATGGCACCCACCAAAAATGACAAAAACAGGTGAACCTACATTCACCCATACAGTTACTCATATATGCCTTTCTATAAATGTATATGCATCTACATATAGCCACATGGGGGCTGGGGTGGCCTAGTACATAGGTAGTTTTGCTGCCAATCCAAAGGCAGGCAATTTTAATGCACCAGTTGCTCTGAGGAAGAGCTGGGAAATCTCCTCCCATGCTATTTACCCTCTGATGATCTTCTCCCATGTTAGTTCTCCTCTGAAAGCTGCTGAAAGATCAGCAGTGGTTCAGACTCAACAGCGTAACAATAGCAACATGTAGACACATAACATCTATTCTAAAGTAAGTTTACACATTTAAAATTATCAAAAGAGTGGTCAGAAGAGTTAAATTATAAGATAAATACAAACTCCCTTCACTTCCACAGGATGTATCTATAAGAAAGAGTCCATGTTCCTTTATTAAATCAGGAGGTGGGCAGACTAGATAGAGATTAAATTCTATTATTTCTTAGCAGAGAAGTTTACTTTAGTAATGTTGCTGTTCTGTTATGTGCCATCAAGTCACTTGCGACTGATAGCAACTCTACGTATGACAGCTGGGTGTATTAGGTACTTAATGTCTCAAATTAACTCTGTTTCCTTAAAGCAAAATACAGTATTTCCTACTTTATTTACTAAAGATTTAAGAGGATACATTGGACAGTGTTTATAATTCAGCTTGACTTCCTTAGAAAAGTGTACCTTATAAAGATAATGCAACATTAATCTGGTTATGATTTCCTAACAATATTAGACTAGGAAGAAAATAATGGAAAGGGGGAAAGAGTCATAAAACTTATATTAATGTTAACATATGAGTAAGAATGCAAATACAACCTGAAAATGTCTCTCCTCTTATTGTAAAGGCTCAGAGAGACACAAGAAAGCAACAGAGGGAAAGTCGTTCGAGTTTTTTTAAACTATTTATTTAGCAAATACTAATTAATATGCAGTTGTGTGAAAAATACAGAGCTCTCATGGTCTAGTTGGTAAGGAATACAATACCAATCTAAAGGCAAATGTTTTAAATCCACAATCTCCTTCACAGGAAAAAAGATGGGCAATTTCCTCCAGGGTTCTTTAGAGTCTCTGGAAACCCACTGGGGTTATAAGTCAGTTTGAATTGCTACAATGGTGTGGCTTTGGGTTAACAGCTCGACTGCCTACAGACTGGAAGCTAGGGTTATAAGTAAACATCCTACCATGCACAGGACAATCTTCTACAACAAAGAATTGCTAATCTCCAAATGTCAATAGTGCTGAAGTTGTGAAACCCTCATGTAGTGAAAAGTTAGGTTTCTATCTTATCTATTCATCATCTATCATCAAAACTGGTTTTGAAGCAGCTACATTGATATAATTGCTTTGAGGTTGCTGTTAGTTTGCTGAGAATACTAAGTGAGCTACATCTGGAAAGAGTTCAGAACAGATATGAATCCTAGAGAGTGAGGAAAAGATCGCAGGACCCATTAGTACTGCTAGTCAATACAAGTTGAGGTTTGTTGTTTTTAAGGCATAAAACATAGAAATCAACACATTTGCACTGGGAAGTATAGAAATATTGTTGATATTGGCTACTACTCTAGCATTGAAGAGAGAGCATAGGGGAAAAAATGACAGAGGCTAGTGAAAGTGACAGAGAGTAACACATTTCAAACTCAGTCTTAGCATCCTGCTGGGAAAAGCTGACGTGCCATAGAAAAAATTTCTGGTCTGTTTCCTGGGGGAATGGGCCTCCTCTTCAAGTAAATAACTGTCATGATACAGAGAAAGAACTGAGAGAGATATAACAATACAATCAGTCTCCCAAGGGATAGATAGAAGGTAGAGACTCTATGAGAGTAGCCGGAGTATTTGTCCGTGGGAGAGCAGGCAGCCCAGGAAAAGATCTTGGGAGCCAAAGGAAGTCAAGCCAGGGAGAGTGGAAGCTGAAAAGAAATGAGGGCATGAACAGAATGCTGCCTTTTTTAGTATAGCAGATATTGCAGAAGAGGAAAGGAATTTGGCAAGGATGAGATATTGGAAAAAGGGCTCTGTTTTCTAAGAATTTGTATTGAGGGTACAGAGCTCTAGTACTATAATAAATGGACATTGAATAAATGTAGAGTTCCTAAGTACCATGACAACACGCAGAGAAAAGCAAAGATCCTGCCAACAGTATGAGACAGTAAACTGAGATACTAAAAAATCGTCTAGAGATCATCTTGTGTTTTTGGAAGAATTGGTAGCCAGACTTACCAGATTTGATTATAATCTGTTTTCATGTTTATATTTAATAAGAATCTTCAAATGCAATAAATGTTGAGGTTCAGCTGTTGGCTGATTAAGATTCTAGTATTTAGGGAGATTAGGGTTGGGGATACAGCATGCATAGTGACATAAGGTAGGCTGTATGGAGACAGGCAAGTAAACTTAAAAATATTTAATATTAACTAATATTAAAAACTTATTAACCACAGCCTATAATAAAAGGAATATACTAACTATAAGCAAGACAATCTGAGTCTAGAGGAGAATATTAAAGCTAGCTGGGGAAAATTGTAAAAGTCTCACAGAGAAAGAACCCCTTGCGTTCGTTCAGTAACAGAGGGTTCAGCTATGAATCAGCTCTAACTTCATGGAAGTAATAAATAACTTGTTAGTGTTATATTAAGCTTCAACCAAAGTAGATTTTCTTGAGAGTATCTACATCATATATGAAGATTTAGTTCACTATTACTTTCTCTGTGAGACTGGAGAACCAGCTTCACCAGCATCTAGGATATGCATTTCCTCTTCTGGTAAACAGACAGATCAAACTACTCTACATGACCAAAGACAGGAAGCAACTAGTTTTGTAGGTTGAAGAAAAATAACTAGAGCTTTATAACTGATACCTATATAGAGAATTCTGAACTTATTAATACCATCTCATCACCTCCAGCATGGTGCTATTTTTTTGAGAGCTGCAAATCACAGGATTGCCCATTTTCCTCCCATGGAATTCCTGGTAGAGAGCCACCACCTTGGGATTAGCAGCCCAACTCCACACAGACTATGGGGGGTGTGTGTGTGTGTGTATACACACACACACAGAGCTATACATATACATATATATATAGTAGTTGTTGTTGTTATGTGTCCTCAAGTCACCTGTGACTCATAGTGATCCTAAGCCCTAAACCCTCCTCTATCCCTTACCACTCTTATTGTTACTGAACACAAAGGGTTCTTTCTGTAGTCAGTGGCCAATAAGACAAATGAAATGCGATATCCATAGATGCACTTTATTACAGATCTGTGTAGGACAGTGGGTCCAGGCCTCAAAGACTGCCTCCTCTTCTGGGAGTGGTCATGGCCTTATATATGCACTTTTGTTAGTAAAAAATGTGATTTCTACATCTGAAAAGGACAGTTCCTATCTATGTATCAGTAATTCAGGAAGGCTCCAGTTCTCTTCCTGGTAAACAGGCGGATTAAGATACAGTTTGCATATGACTGGAGAACCAGCTTCACCAGCATCTAGGATAGATGCATTTCCTCTTCTGGTAAACAGACAGATCAAACTACTCTACATGACTAAAGACAGGAAACAGGCTAAGCAACTAGTTTTGCAGGCTGAAGAAAAAGAACTACAGTTTTATAACTGATACCTATATAGAGAATTTTGAACTTATCAATACCACCCTATCATTATTGTCTCCAACACACCCATCTCCATTACCACAGTTATGGGAAGCCAATACTAAATACTTGTAATAAACTGAATGCTAAGGAAACAGTACATGGTTCAAAATTGGGAAAGACGTATGACAGGGATGTGTCCTATCTCCATACCTTTTCAACCTATATGCAGAACAGATTATCCGAGAGGCTGGGCTCTATGAGGAGAAGTGTGGCGTCAGGATTGGTGGAAGATCTATTAACAATCTGTGTGATGCAGATGACCCAACCCTGCTTGCTGAAACTGAGGAGGACCTGAAAATGCTTGCTGCAGAGGGTCAAGGACTTCAGCCTTCAGTATGGATTGAAGCTCAATGTCAAGAAGACAAAGATTCTCACCACTGGACCAATCGGCAGCATCAGGATGGATGGTGAAGAGATTGAGATTGTTAACAACTTTAGTCTGCTCGGCTCCATGGTCAACACTCTTGGCACCAGTAGCCAGGAAATAAAAAAACGTATTGCAATGGGAAAGTCTGCTGTTAGGGACCTCTCCAGGGTACTGAAGAGCAATGGTGTCACTCTGGAGACTAAGGTGCATCTGATACAGGCTATGGTCTTTGAAATCACTTGTTATGCATCAGAGAGTTGGACAAATGACACCAGTGACAGAATCAATTAATCTCATCAAGGGTCTTCCTCTCCTGTGCTGTCCCCCCACCTTCCTAAGCATGATATCCCTCTCCAAGAACTGATCCCGCCTTGCAACATGTCCAAAGTACGTCAGACAGAGGTCCAAAATCCTTGCCTCCAAGGAGCAGCCTAACTTTACCCTTTCCAGGATGAACTTGTTTGTTCTCCTAGCAGTCCATGGTATATTCAATACTCTTCTCCAGCATCAAAACTCAAAGGCATCAATTCTCCTTCTATCATCCCTAGTCATTGTCCAGCTCTCAGTGCTTTGGAGAGGTCTCTGACAGCAGACTTTCCAAGTGCAATACCTCTTTTGATTTCCTTGCTGCTGGTACCAACAGTGTTGACTGTAGAGCCAAGCAAACTGCAACTCTCAACAATCTTAATCTCTTCATCATCCATCATGATGCTGCCAACTATCCAGTGGTGAGAATCTTCGTTTTCTTGATGTTGAGCTTCAATCCATATTGAAGACTGCTTTCCTTGACCTTCTATAGCAAGTGCTTCAGGTCCTCTGTTTCAGAAAGCAGGGTGTGTTCTCTGCATACTGCAGATTGTTTATGAGTCTACTCCAGTCTTGATACCACACTTCTCCTCACAGAACTCAGCCTTCCAGGTAATCTGTTCCACATAGAGGTTGAAAAGAAAAATTTGACATATATGCATATATGTTGTTATTGTGTACTGTAGATCTGGAACCAACACATAGCTGACTCTCCAGCAGGTTTTCAGAGACAGTTAATCACACAGGAGGAAATTGCCCATCCTTCTTCTGCAGAGCAGCTGGTGGCCTCCAACTGTGTACCTTTGTGATTGCAGTGTAGCTCCTTGCCACTAGGCCACCAGAACTATATCTCTACCCATAGTCTTCAATATTGATTGAAGCTCAACATCAAGAAGACAAAGATGTTCACCACTAGGCTAATTGCCAGCACCATAATGGATAGAGAAGAGATTGAGGTTGTTAACAGTTACAGCTTGCTCAGCTCCACAATAAACACTCTTGGCACCAGCAAATTAGAAAATTAAGTCAGTCAGAAAATTAAAAGACAAATTGCCTTAGGTAAATCTGCCATCAAGGACCTTTCCAGAGTACTGAGAAGCAACAATGTCTAGAAACTAAGGAGCACCTGATCCAGGCCATGGTCTTCACAATTACTTGCTGGACAATGACTAAGGATGAGAGAAGAATAATCAATGCCTTTGAGTTGTAGCTGGAGAAGAATACCATGGCCTGCCAAGAAAACAAATATGTCTTTCTTAGAGAGATTGAAACTAAGTTTCTCCTTGGAGCCTAGGATTTTGAAGCTCTATATCACATACTTTCTGCATGTGGCCGGGGGGTGGATCATTGGAGAAGGACATCATGCTTGGTAGGGTGGGGAGACAGCACAGAAGAAGAAGACCCTAAATGAGATGGAATGATACATTAACTAGGGCAATGGGAGTTGATGTGTCATAACCAGTCAGTGAGATTGGCTCAGGACAGGGCAGACTTTAGAGCTGTTGTAGGTAGGGTCACTATGAGTCATGGGTGAATTGACAGCACATAACAACAACAATATACACATGTGTGTATGTGTATGTGTGTGTGTGTGTGTGTGTGTATCCTGGTGATTTTTAATATCCAGCTCTGGGCTGTTTCTCTGCTTAAACTTCATCTCTTCAGGCTTGCTAGAGAAAACATTCCTCTTGTAATATTCATTTCTCAGTGCTGATATTTCTTTATCATTATTCTTAGCACACTTTCAGGTTTGTTTGTTGTTTTGTTTTGTTTTGTTTCCTTTTCTTTTCAAGTCCATGTATTCCTGGAGGGAAAGGCAGTGCATTTTAGCCTCCAACATTCAGGACACAATAGATAATCAAGGAAACTCTAAGTAAGACAGATTAACACAAAAGCCACAATAATGAACTCAAGCATACAAAGGACATGAAGGACTAAGAATTGTTTCATCCTGCTATGCATAGGTCATTTATGTGCTGGAATAATAACTTTGGGCATTCAGTACTTAATTGGGCAGGTGAATGGATGGATTAAACAGTTTGTCAGTCATTATGCTATTAACTGTCAGTTTTAAAACCACCTTTCTACATACTCTGTGTGAGGCTAGTGCTGGTACTAAGTAAACCTCACTTCTGCTTTGCCCACTTGAGAAGAGGACACTTGAAGGAGAGTTCAGGCCTGAAAAGAAAGAGAAAGTTGTTTCTTTTTCTAGTCAGTGGCACCAACCTTACTTCTTCAACACAGTAGTGTCAGTATGCTGCTGCTGCCACCGTATAGCCGGCCACAGCACACCTCAGCACTAGCTGATTAGTGCTTCCTTCTCTAAGGCTTAAGTGCTGCTTCCAGGGAGCCTTATTCCAATTTTCTAAATCTTAATAACTATAACCTCTTCCTCTTGTTACCTCAATATAAGGGCATGAATCTGCAGTGACCACTTCTATAATCCCTTAGCATTTTATTTTACTTTTTTGATGCTTCAAAATCTAGTTAATAAATTCTTTTTTTAAACTTTATTTTAATAATTTTAATGAACATTTACAGAGATTTTGGATTTCCATTCATTCATTGCTGCACTCCTCTCCCCGCCCATCCCTCCTCCCCCCAGTTTGCTCATCTCTTTTATTTTTACTTTTATTTTGTTATTTTATTAGTGTGTGTGTGTGTGTGTGTACTGTCAAATTGGATCTGACTGGTACAAGAGGAGATTGGCCTTCCTTCTCCAGCAGAGGATCTGGTAGATTGGAACCACATAGCTATGGGATTGCAGTGCAGCTTCTTGCCACTAGGCCACCAGAGCTCCCCTGCTCCTCTCTTTCAAAAGTAAAAGAAACACTCCTTCCCTGGTACACAATCCCCCCCGCACCCCTTCTGCCGCCCCAAGTACATTCCACTATGCAAACTTAATTGTGGACTCTTGTGATAACTATAAGACCCTATCATACATCGCTTTTAAATTATTCACTCCCTCATCTGTTTCAGTGCAGTATACACAATTTATCCAGTTTTTCTCAGTCTTACCTCAACCCTGATATCAGTTCCATTTTACACAGTGGCACCATGCAATATTTGTCCTTTCGTGACTGAGATATTTCACTCAGCATAATGTCCTCCAGGCTCACCCATTTTGAATAATATTGCATGAGTTCCTTGTTTTTCAATGTGTAGTATTCCATTGTGTGAATATACCACAGCTTCTGTATCCATTCGTTTGTTGATGGGCACCTGGGTAGTTTCCAACACCTTGCTACTGTGAACAAAGCCATGATAAACATGGGTGTGCATATATCTGCTTGGATGTCAGTTATGGTCTCTTTGGGATATATTCCCAGTAGTGGAATTGCTGGGTCAAATGGTATCTCTATTTACAACTTTTTGAGAAAGCACCATACCGCCTTCCACAGTGGTTGCACCATTTTACACTCCCACCAACAGTGAATAAGGGTTTCAGTTTCTCCACAACCTCGCCAGCATTTGTTGCTTGCTGTTCTGTTAAATTTTGCTATTCTGACTGGGGTGGGATGATATCTCATAGTTGTTTTGTAGTTAATACATTCTTACACAGCACACAGAAGTGATGATTTTGCAAACTTCTATCTAACTTGGAAGGTACTGGAGAGTGTTATGCTAAGAGAACTAACTCAGTCCTATAAGGACAAATATTGTATCAGACCATTAATGTAGAACATGTATGAGGATCTGAGGAGGGGAAGGGGGTTCATGGGTGGGGATGTGGGGGCTGTGGTGGTGGTTAATCATAGGGTCACACAATCTGATGGGCGGAGAGAGGGGTAAAAGAAGGGGAAAAGATCTGGAGTGAAAAACAATGTATACAAACTTTCTAAGTAAACTAGTATAAAATAAAAATTTTATCTAAATAAAAAAAGTTAATGCAGTCTTTTTCTTTTTTCTTTCTTTCTTTCTTGTGTATTGTTGAATATGATCTGAATAGCACAAGAAGAGAATGCCCCTCCTTCTCCAGTGGCGCATTTGGTGGATTCAAACCATGCACCTTTGAGATTGCAGTACAGCTTCTTGCCACTAAGCCACCATACCTCCCTTTAGTTAATATATTCTTAATATTAAATTCTTTTATTAAATGTTCTCTTAAATAATGAGTGTGTCTTTTGTTTCTTGATGGGCACCTAAATGACATTGTAGAAGGTCTCATTTCTAGCATATACAAGCCTGTTCCCACTGTGAGCATACACCTTGGAACCTTGCATGGAGTGTTTAACTGTTGGCATATAAATAAGTCCTAGAAACATCCCTCAGGTTTCTGTACCACATCTTCTCAATACTCTAGGTACTGGTGAGAATAAATGCAAGGAGAACGAGCTTTCAGCAGCTTTAAATATAGAAGTGTAGCTGTGGTTTCCTACATTTTTTTTAACTCTTTTGCTCTACTTATCTCAAAGAACCCAGGTGTATGATTCAAGTTTTCAAAATACTCTTCAGTCCATTGTGTCTGCTCCTCCAAGTACCTTATGTTCCACAAAATATTCTTCTTGTTATGTGCCATTGAGTCAGCACCAGCTCATAGCTGACCTTCTGTTGAGCTTCAAAGGCTGTAAATTGCATAGGAGGAAGTTGCTCCTCTTTCTCCAGCAGAGTTGCTATTGGATTAGAACTTCCTGTCTTTGAGTTGGGACTGCAACTCCTATACACTAGGACATCAGAGCTCTTCTTCACAAAATTTTCTATTTTATTTTTTTCTTATATGTAATAAGCATAGTATAGAGACTATATTAATTACCTAGACCTCTTTAGAGGTCTTTTTTAATACACTACATTAATGAGAGGCCTTCCTTTAATTTTCAAAACTTATTTTATAGACAAGGAAACTGAGACAGAGAAAGGTAACGGCTCAGGACCACATAGCTAGTAACTGATAAACACAGATTTGACCTAGGAAAACTGATCTATTGCTTTTAAATTGACCATCAGATTACCTGGGTATATTAACTGTGATTCTCTACAGTTGTTTTTCCAAAGATGACACAACTGTAGCATTTTACAGCGTATGTAGAGTGCATGTTTTAGGATTTTGAGAAGCACAGATATTTAGAACTTGAAAAGGAAATTAAAAAATATGTGAGGTTTTTCTGTAACCATAGTAATAACATATATCAGCAGGTCAAGACTGGGAGAAGAAAAAGAATAACTGGCCATTTCTTTTGGCAGCACCTGAATGATTGCTGGCTCCTTGGTATTAATCACCTATCAGAAATTACCTTCTCCACAGCTGACATCCTACCTTGACGATGTTTGCCTCCATGCTTATGAGTGATGGGATAATGGTAGACCCTATTAATCATGCATTCTGATCACACTGTCATTCCTGCTTCTCCTAGCTGGGACTGTGCCCCAAAGATGTCAGCTGCATATGATACCTTGTGATGGTTTAGTAAATGGTTCTGGAAACAGGTTGATGATAATCAAGGATTGCTGTAATTCAGCACTAGATTTCCTGTTCTGACACATGAACTATGTGTTTATACAAAAGACATCAAGATCAAATTGACCTAGATGAAGATGATGTTGGTTTTTTAACAAAAGACCCCAAAACCAAATCTATTGCTTTTGAGTCAATCCCCACTCACAGTTATCTTAAAGAACAAGAGAGAATTGTCACACAGGGTGCAGGACAGTAAATCTTCGTGGAAACAGTTGTATCTTTCCTCCACCTTTGTGTGTGTGTGTGTGTGGGGGGTACTTATCCCAAACAAAAACAAATAATGTTGTCAATGTGTCAGCTTTGCCTCATAGTGACAACCTAAGACAGAGCAGAACTGTCTCATAAGGTTTCCAAGGTTGTCAATCTTTGAAGAAGTGCCTGTCTTTTCCCTTCAGAACTTGCTTGGACTAACTGCTGGACTTGAATCACTAGCCTCTTGGTAATCAGCTATCAATCCTCTACACCATAGGCTGTATTTTAGCTTAAGGATGACCTTAATTGAATAGGTGCTTGGCTGTGCCATATCTGGAGTCAAGAGAAGGATTACCAGGAACCTTGTCAAATCACTAGCTTTTCTGAATTCAGTTAATATATCTCCAGCCTGATGTGGAGGCAGAATTACAGTTATACATAAACATCATTAATATCAAACTTGGGAAAGAAGAACTGAAGACGTATTAAGTATCTAGGAGTCTGAATGCCAAAGTAGAAAGATTTAGGAAACTAAATAATGAATATCTAAAGAAGGTAAGTGTACAGAAAATTTTATTGTGATAACTTTCATAGCAGTTAAAAATATGTATTAGTAATGATTATATTTTCATATGTGGGGATCATAAAACAATTATAAACTTAATAAAAACAATCTATACATAGAACAGTACCGAATTATTGTTGCTGTTAGATTGCCGTCGAGTCGAACATGACTCAACGACTCTATGAAAAAAAGACCTAATGCCTCTCTATAACTCTTGTCTTTTCTCCAAGGTTCATAGAGTTTCCAGAGGCATGTGGTTTAGGAAGTGGATGCCACTCCTGCTTCCAAACCTGTTTTACAACTGGGAGCTCCACCAAACACTGTCCACATTGGAAAACCATTATAGTATTCGATACTCAAATGGCACAAGGTTCAGCATCACAGCAAACCAAGTTTACTTCACACAACACATTGGCAAAGAGTGATGGACAAAGTGGAAGAATGTTCCTCCAGATATAACAGCACTAGTCTCACTTAGCAGTGGTTAAGTGTCTTCAAATCAAATACAAATCACAGCGACCCTTGCACAAAAGACTTACCAAATTAAAAGAGTTATATTTTTCTTTATTTAAGAATACAGGTAAAATTTTGGAAACAAAGTGAATGAAAAATTTATAATAGTTTCCATTTCCTATGCTCTAGGATTATTACT
>NW_006399975.1:2348660-2349396 GCF_000299155.1 Elephantulus edwardii | reverse complement strand
GCTATGAGTTGCAAGCAATTTGACAGCACAGAACAACAAGAGTATCAATGTAGAAGAAAAAAAAAGAGCAAGCAAGTATATTTCAACAGTAGACTCTAAGTATACTAGTGTATACCCTTCAATAAACAGGTAAAACTTTCTTCAAAGGAAATTACATATTCAAAACCTAAATAGACTAGTTAGGCACTTAAACTGTGCAGTAGTTTCTTATTTCTAAAGGCAACATCAATCACCGAGTTCTTAGCTTGTAGTTAATTTAAATGAGCTTGAATGTGAATAAAAAGTCCCTCCATTAGAAAAAAGAGAAGGGGTAAGAGAAAAACTGAAAACTAATATTACTAACTGTGTAGAAGCCTTACAGATATGATAGCTGCAATCTGAAAAATGTCTAATCTCAATGAATAATGAAATTAATAGATTTTTACCAATGTTACTTTTAATACTCTGGCAATTTACATTATGAATTAAGTAATAGTTTGTATTTAGAATTATGTGGATATTAGTTTCATGATATAAGTTTAGTAAAAATTCTTTTTGGCAAAATTCAAAAGCATTTTTTGTGTAAATTAGGCATTTCAGAGTATATTTCATCAGCAATTTTAAACTGTTGATTTTTCTTTTTTCTGAAACTTTCTTCTCCTTTTCACTCATCAGTTAATAATCTAGATTTACTCTTTCCTTACAAAAATATATCTAAGGAATATATAGTTTTAGCCTTTATTATTTAAAGAAGATT
>NW_006399975.1:2345688-2346745 GCF_000299155.1 Elephantulus edwardii | reverse complement strand
AACAACAACAACAACAATATTGTTTTAAAGTACTATATATACGTTACTATGTTATGTAAGTTGATTAAAACAGTAGACTGTTTTTAAAAAAAATTGTCTTCTTAATTTGTCATTGTGTTTTTATAGTTTCCCTTCTAGCTAACTATCAGGTCTTTGATATTAGGGATTGCATTTTATTTATTATAAGTTATACAGTACTTAGAATGTGTGTATTCTCTGGGGATGTGTATTAGTGGTGTTTATGCTTTCCATCTCTGCTAACCCTTAACACAGGGCTAGTACCTAAAAAGTATGTAAAAGCAGATTGACAAGTTTGTGTAGACACTGGTGTTCAAGACTTTGTCATGGAATCATCAGTAGGACACACAATAAATCTCTTTCTGGATCCATGGATGCCATTTCTCTTTTTCCAGAATCCAGCAAATTGAAAGCATTTTTTGGGTCTCATTCAGTAAACTCTTTGAAGTTGAAATGGTATCTGTTTCAAACACCACTTATAAAAGTCAGTAATAAAACAAAGGCTTGATCTTGACAGCAGAGAAATGTGTTAACTTTCCCAATGTGCCATATTTTCTGTAATCTTCAGTAAATTTCACTCTTTTCTCCTCTTTACCACCTTTACTTCAAATTCTCTCATTTGAAGAGCAATTTCTTCAGTATATAGCGTGTGCTAACACAGGACCTCCTTTCTTACTTTGTCTCTTGCTACTGCTGCCTTTTACCTGATTGCGGTTTCCTTTCAACGTTATCATTCTGCTACCAGTCTCTTGGTAATTCACTCTTTTGCTGCCTGATTTACTCATTCCAGCACCCTTCTACAATAGCAGTTCCTACTGTTGAGCCTCTGTGTTCCCCTTTTTACTGACAATGGGACTTTGTGTTTCTGATAGGACTATTACGAAGAGTAAAGTGTGTGAATGTGTGTGTGTGTGTATGTGTGTTTAACACTTGGAAAGTGAATTTTTTAACCTCCAGAATATACTTTTCACTCCTTCCATTTATAATATATACCAACAGATTAATACAGATTCATATTCTTCAGGAGATTGTCCATCTT
>NW_006399975.1:2343719-2344838 GCF_000299155.1 Elephantulus edwardii | reverse complement strand
AATCAAAATCAGGAGAAACAACTGCAAGCATTCCTTAATAGTTGGAATATGGAATGTATAATGTATGAGTGTTGAAAAACTAGAAGTTGTGAAAATGAAATGGAAAAATAAATATCTGCATTCTAGGCATTGTTGAGATGAGATGAATAGGCTTTGGCCACTTTGAACCAGATAATCGGCTGGATGCTATGGAAAGAATGAAAAGAAGAATGGTGTTACGTTCACAGTTAAAAAGACAATTACAAGTTGTACCTTGAAATATAATGTTGTGAGTGAGAAGATATTATCCATATGCACCCAATGATATGCATCTGCTAATATGACAACTATTCCGATATATGCACCAATAGCTAAAGCCAAAGAGGAGGAAATTGAAGATTTTCACCAAATTTTGAGTCCAAAATTGACCAAGTATGCAAGTAAGATGCTTTAATGATAATTAGTGATTGAGATGCAAAAGTTGGAAAAAATGAAGAAAAATGGTAATCAGAGAGCACAGAGATCTTGATAAGGCCATAAATAGAATGACCCAATTTAATACATTCAATGGTCTCTTTACCACAAATATTGTTTAAAAAAATACACATGGAAATTTTTCTCATGGACCTCACATGAGGGACTGCATAGGAATCAGACTGACTACATCTGTATCTAGGAATCATTAGAGAATCTAAAAATCAGCAGTTAAAACAAGGACAAGGGCTGATTGTGGAACAGAACATCAATTACTCATGTTCAAGTTCAAATTGAGGCTGAAGAAAATTAAAACAAGGTCATGAAAACAAACAAACAAAAAAGATCTAGAGTCCATCCCACTCAAATTTAAAAAACCTGCTAAGAACAAGTTTGAAATTGGAAAAATATCTGCAGAAGACTGAAGCAAGATCCACATCTCATTCCATATACAAAAACCAACTCAAGGTGGATCATGGACCTGGGAATAAAACCAAGTACTAAAAACGCCATTAAAGAAAAGCTTGGAAGAACTCTAGCAGTCCTAATCCACAATATAAAGAATCTTCCAAGTATCCTGAAAAATCTACAACGAGGAGAAGATAAAATAGATGAATGGGACCTTCTAAGAATCAAATCCCTATGCACATCCAAAAACTTCTCCAA
>NW_006399975.1:2302323-2342159 GCF_000299155.1 Elephantulus edwardii | reverse complement strand
TGAGGGAGAAAGTCTCCACTAGTGGATACTCTGGAATAAAGTACTTATTTGTATTTACAAACGTGTGGATTATTCTTTTGAGGGGCATTTCATGGGCAGAACATTGAGAAGCTAAAACAAAGGGAAGAGATACTTAAATAAAGGACCTGACCAGAACATTTGAAATGACAGTGCAAGAAAAGCAAAGTATTATAATGGAATGGGCAGAAAGCTGAAATTGGAGCACAAAAAAGGAAGAACATGTTCAGCAATTCTCAATCTGAGGGAACTGAAAAACCAATTCAAGAGTTTCAATACCCAGAGATGTTATGGGGAAAATCTTGAATGACCTAGGAAGAATCAAAAGAAAATGGAGGAAATACACAGAATCCCTGTGCCAAATAGAATTGACTGAAATGAAAATATTTCAGGAAATACCAAACGATGAAGAGCCAATGCTATTGAAGGAAAATCAAACTTCACTGAAGCCACTGGCAAAAACCAAGTTCCCAGGAATCCGTAGAATACCAATTGACATTTTTCAAATAACAGATGCAACCCTGTATGGGCTTGCCAGTATACCAGGAAATCTGAGAACAGCTGCCTGCCTAATTGACTGGAAGAGATCCATATTTGTTCTGATTCCCAAGAAATATGATCCACTGTTGTTGTTGTTGTTATGTGCCGTCGAGTCATTTGCGACTCATAGCGACCCTATGTACAACAGCCCTAAACCCTGATCTATCCTGTGCCAGTTGCACTGCCTCTGACACACCCATCCCGAGTACCCCAGTCACAGAACTACTAAAAGTTCAGGATGTATTCAGAGGAGGGTGTGACTGACACCAGGGTTATTGTTACTTATGTCAGGTGGACCTTTGTTGAAAGCAAAGAATACCAGAAGACTGTCTACTTGTACTTTATTGACTATACAAAGGCATTTGACTGTGTGGATCATAATACATTATGGATAAAATTACAAAGTATGGGAATCCCAGTAATTAATTGTTCTCATGAGAAAACTCTACCTAGAACAAAAGGCTATTGTGCGAACAGAGCAAGGAAATACTACATAGTTAAAAATTTTAAAAAGTGTATGTGTCAGAACTGAATACTCTGACCAAACCTATTCAACCTGTATGTTAAGTAAATTATTCAAGAAACTAGCCTCTAGGAAGAATATTGTATCAGGATTGGAGGAAGACTTATCGATAGCCTACATTATACAGATGACACAACCTCAATTGTTGAAAGTGAGGAGTACTTGAAGCACTTGCTGCCAAAGATCAAAGAATACACCCTTCAATATGGATTGCATCTTCATGTTAATAAAAATTATCATCATCGGATCAATAGGTAACATCATTGTAGATACAGAAAGATTGAACTGTCAACAACTTCTTCATCTTACTTGGATTCACAATCAATACCCTTGGAACCAACAGTCAAGAGACTAGGAGACATTTTGTACTGGAAAACTTTCTAGTCAGGGACCTCTTCAAATTATTGAGAAATATTGATGTCAGTTTGAGGACCTGATTCAGACCATGGTTTTTTCAATCTCTTAGTATGCATCTGAGACCTAGATAGTAAATAATGGTGACAGAAAAAGAATTAATGCCTTTGAGCATTTGGAGAAGAGTAATGAACATCCCATGGAATGCCAAAAGAATAAACACATGTGTCTTGGAGAAGTTTCAGTCAGAGTAGAAGGACATCAAGCTTGGAAAGGTGGAGGGTCAATGGAAGATAGGAAGACCCTTAACCAGATGGATTGACACAGTAACTGAAGCAATGAGCTCAAGTGTGCCAGAGATCATGAGAATGGCACAGGATAGGATAGGGCTCAAATCAGTTGTTCATAGGGTCACTATAGGTTGTACGCAACTTGATAAAATCTAACGACAATATATGTATGTGTGTAAATATATAGCTAGATAGATATTTATTGATATGTTGTTGTGGTTATATGTCATTAAGTCAGAACCAAGTCATTGCTGACTCTCCAAGGCTGTAAATCATGTAGGAAATTGTTCATCTTTCTTCCTCAGAGCTACTGGTTGATTCAAACCATGTGTCTTCATGTAGGCAGCATAACTCCTTACCACTTGGCCACCAGAATTCCTCCATATATGATATATATCCCCTAGTACTTATCACTTCAAATTGAAATTGCTTATTTTGTTGTTTTTACCACATGACTGTGAGTTCCTCAGAAACAGAACCTCTTCACATGCCTCCTGGTACCTGTCCTTACCTTACCATCCTAGCACAGTCTTAGTGCATGTTGGGAACTGAAATCTTCATGTAGGGAAATGAGAAATCAATCTAGTTTAATGCAACAGGATGCCATGATGATAACTTGGTCATGATTCCTGTCCAGAAGTTCCCAGGCACATAAATGATAACTGGAAAATGACACTGTCTTCTAAGCATGTGTTCCAAGTAAATATTTTAGAACTGTAATTGTTGCAGCAGGGTTTTGAAATAGAACTCCAAATAATTTTGAAAGAATCCAACTTGGTCAAGGACTTGTTCCCTGAAAGGGCTTAGAAAAATCAATTTACTTTCCTGTTTTGAAATTTCTTGGTCACTTCTAGGGGTCTTTGGTATGGACTAGCTTTCCCACAGTTCTTTCAAAATAAGAACCAATCTCAGAGTCCTCAATCTGGGTACCACTCAGTGCTTCATATCATATGAAAAGCTCTCCATGGACAGAGAGCAAGATTCACTCAATTCTGATATCTATTGAGCACTTCTTAGGCAGTTGGCTTTGTGCAAGGGCTAAGTATAGAGAATTGTGCAAGACATCTGCCTCAAAAATAAGCCAACAGTCTCATAGAAGACAGTCGAAGGAGTCAATATTTTGATGTGTCACATTGTGAAGGCAAGCTAGAGGCAATTTAATGAACAAGTCTCTGGCTGTGGAAGAACTGAATGGCCTTCAAAATAGCTCTGAAGAGGAAGTGATGCTTGGGCTGAGGGAAAGGAGTGAGATTTAGTAAGAATAGTGGGAAAACCAAGTATATAAATATCACCACTGTGCTATTAATTCACTGTCACTCAAATTTTATTTTTTACAGAGCATATTTTTTTTCAAAATGCAAACTGAGTCACACTTAACAACTAACAGCATCAGATTGTACTTGAAATAAATATCCCTGATATAAACTACAAGGCCCTACATGATCTAACATAGGATTACCTCTTCATTTTCACCTCTTATTCTTTTTCCAAAACTGAACATACTCCAGCTACCCTAGTCTATCGTCAATTCCTTAAAATCTGATATATTTCTTTATCCAGAACTCTTCCCAGGGAGGCTCAACTTTTGTATCTCAATGTCTCCATCGCATGTTATATGGTAAGGTGCTATGGAATGAACTCCAACTCATGAAATACCATATACAACATATTGAAACCTTGCCCAATTCTGCACCATCCTCAGAGTCCCTGCTGTGCATTCCCTCTGTATCTACTCTTGCAGTCACTGCGTTAATTCATTTTATTGTGGGTCTTCCTTTCCTTTTCCAAATATGATGCCATTCTACAGGAAGTAGACCTTTTTGATAACATGCTCCAAGTATGTGATGGAGACTCACCATTCTAACCTCTAAAGAACACTCTCACCTTAGCTGCACTTCTTCCAAGGCAGATTTGTTCATCCTTTGGGTAGTGCATGGGACGCTCAATATGCTTCACCACACCCCAATTGAAAGACTCCAACTCTCCTTTGATCTTCCTTACTCATTCTCCAAATTTCACAGACATACAAAGCAATTGAGAATATCTTGGTTTGTGTCAGTTAATCTCAGTCTTTACAAGAACATTCTTGCTGTCTGGTACTTTAAAGAGGTCCTTGACAGAAAATTTGCCCAATGAAATATGACTTTTGATTTCTTGACTGCTGCTTCCATAAGTGTTGTTTTCGGATCCAAGGAACATGAAATAATTAAAAACCTCATTATTTTCTCTATTTATCATGATCTTGCCTCTTGATTTGGTTGTGAGAATTTCTGTTTTTTGATCTTGAGATGGAATTCATACTTGTGGCTGTGATTTTGTTAAGTGCTTCAAGACATTTTTTAAATTAACTTTAGTGAAAGTTTGCAGAGATTTAGGGTTTCCAGTCATTCATTGTTGCACTTTTCTCCCTATTCGTCTCCTTGAAAAGAAAGGAAAACTCTTTCATTGTTAGAAATGTATGCCATCTGCAGAAGACAAGCCATTTATTAATATTCCACAAATCCTGATGCCACATCCTTCTCATATAGTTTAGATTCTAGAATTATTTTATCACTGTACAAATTGGATAAGTATAGTGAAAGGTTATAACCATCATGTGCAGCTTTCATGATGTTAAACCACACAGTATCTCTTTGTTCTGTTCAAAAACTACTTCTAAGTTTATACATAGTTTCTTCAGGAGCACAACTATGTATTCTGCAATTCATATTATTCTTTTTTTATATTATCCATAATTTATCTTGATCCACACAGTTGAATGTCTCTGAATAGTCATTAAGACTCAAACATTTTTTCTAGGATGCTCTGTTTTAAGTCAAGATTTATCTGGTATCAACAGTATCTTTTGTTCCACTGCCTCTTCCTGATTCAATCTCAATTTCTGGCAATTACCTGTCAATGCATTGCTTTAGTCAATTTTTAGTTATTTTCAGTAAGATTTTACTTAAATGTGGTGTTAATGGTACTGTTCAATAATTTCTGCACTCTGTTGGATCATCTTTTTTTAAAAAAATAAGAAATGTTTTCTGTTCTAGCGGATTGATTAAATTCCTTGGCATAGACCAAAGAGCATATCCAGGACTACATCTGTTTGCTGTAAAACTTCAAATGATATTCTGTTAATTCTAAGTTGTTGCTGTTGATGATGATTGCCATTGAGTCAAGCACAATTCATAGTGACCCTATGAACAAAATGCCTGAAGTCTTTCATAGAGTTTCCAGAGGCATGTTGTTTGGGAAGTGGATGCCACTCTGTAGAGCCTTATTATTATTTGTCAATGCTTTCAGAGCAGCTTTGACTTTATCTGTCAGAACCATTAGTTTTTTTAATTAGGTACACCTTCGTCTCTAGACTCGCATCGTTGCTCTTCAGCACTCTGGAGAGGTTCCTGACAGTATATTTTCTGAATGCAATTAGTCTTGATTTCCAGGCTGCTTGTACCAAGAGTATTGATCGTGGAAGTAGAATATAATGTAAAAAACTAATAGTTCTTAAAGATAAAGTCAAAGCTACCCAATCGACTTTTAAAATCTTCTGTTCAGCTTTCTCATTTTGTCATTTCTTCCTTTTACATTAGCTCCTTTACATTCAAAGCCTCTTCTGATATCAATTTTTATCTTCCCAGCCATCCAATCTTTTTATGATGCTTTGCTTTCCTCATGTATGTTGTTCTTGATATCTTTCCACAACTCCTCTGGTATTCAATAATTCGTATTCAGTGCATCAAACATTTTCTTGAGATTGTCTCTAAATTCAAGTGAGATACGTCACACTTGCACAATTTGAACTTGTTTATGAGTATTTTTGAGTTGATGATCTGTTTCACAATTGATCCTGGACTGACTCTATGTAAAAAGAGCAAAGGCCATGTGCCTACAGCCATATCAGACCTTTACCAACTTCACAAAGAGGAACTGTCCCTGTCAACCACATTAACAAAAGAAAACCAATTCCAATAAACTCGGATATGTCTCTTATGCTTTTGCACCTCTTTCTACTCATCTTAAACCAAATTTTATTGCTTTACTGGGTCCAAAATCTGATGTGAAAGCTCATAAACTATACATAACCATATTGGGGAAGTCAAAGACTATAATTCACATTAATACCAGAATACAAGGGAGCTGTGATGGCCTAGAGGTAAAAGCTGTGCTGTAATCCTGAAGGCACTTGGCTCCAATCCACCAGCTTCTCCACAGGAGAAGGATGGACAATTTCCTCCTGTGTGATTACTGCCTCTGAAAACCCTCCAGGGGGTCAGCAATGGGTCAGTCTGACTTGGTGTTACACATCAACAATAATAGCAGAGTACAGTCAGGATAGCTTCGGAAATGTATTTTTAGGTACCTCAGCCTTGAAGCTTTAGGCCAATATTACAAAGCTCTAAATTCTGCCAATTAGGGCTCTCCTCCCACCACTAATCCTCCAATAAACTTGGGAAATGGCTCTTAGCTCTGGTTTTGTGGGGGAAAGCAGTTCTAAAGCCAACTGTTTCCTGTTCCTCTACTTTGGCCACTGTTGCTGCTGTAAGTCTAGCTGGCACAAGAATCTCTGGTCCTGAAGGGTTTCCATTGCATGCCTCCTTCCCCTTTACTGGTGATTAGACTCTAATTCTGCCAAATCTTCTCAATTTAATTGCAAGACTAACCAATCCCATTGTGGATAGCTTAACACACACATCCTATTCACACATTCCTGCCCATTTGAATGGCAAAGTCAAATACAATGGCTAGAAAAGCCATTTTGAACAATAAACTCTTATCACTACACTCTGACTACTGAATTTTTAGCATTTCCACAGACTCTTTGCATGGGTATAGCCAATTTGATTCCTGTGTTTTCCATTAAGTGAGGCTCATGGGTATACTCATGTTATTTTCTTTAAAGTATTTGCAATAATTTACTGATTATACAAAATTCTGTCATGCAATCTCCAGTCTCATTTCTGTTACCAAAGCCATATTTGCCAACCACAAGTCCTTTGTTTCCAACTTTTGCAATCCAATCGCTTAATATTAATCTATCATGACTGAATACTTGACCAACTACCTTGCAGTTGTGCTTTATTCTTGCATAACTCTCCATCTTTCTTTGAAAATACACATACACACACACAAAATACAGTTTAATCATTCATTTATTGGTCAATCATTATGTTGTGTCCACCTTTTTGCTATTACTAATGATTTAGTGATTAAAATGGGTATGCATTCTCTTGGAAGGGTTGAGGGACCGCACAGGAGACAAATTGGCTCAGTGACTGGAAAAATGGGATTAGGTCTGTCAAAGATGATGAAATTGCTTCAGGATAGGGCAGGAGTCAGAGCTAATGTACATAGGGTCACCATGAGACATAGGTGACTCGATGGCACATACAACAACAACATGCATACATTAATGCCACAGCTCTTAAATTCTTCATGATATTTACCTAAGACTAAGATTGCTGGACCATACAGAATTCACCACAGTTTTTCTTTTCTTTTCTTTTTTTATTTTTTCATCACAGTTTTTCATGTTGTTTTTAGGTACATTGAGTCCACTCTGACCCATAGTGACCTTATGAACAGCAGAACTGAACTTTTCCCTATCCAGCACCATCGTCATCCTCTCAGATGTGCTCAAGCCCATTGATATCTTCACGGGTTCAATCCACCTTGTTGAATGTCTTCCTCTCACAGTATGTGAGATAAAATCATACTATTCTAGCTTCTAAGGAGTATTGTGGCTGTTCTTAAAAAATAGACTTGTTCATTCTATTGGCAGTTTATTTTATATGTAATTGTCCTCACCAACACCACAATTCAAACGTATCCCTTTTTCTGTTCTCTTTATCATTGTCCAGCTTTTGTGTGCCTCTGAGGCAAGTGAAAAATACTATGGCTTGGGTCAGATACCTTAATCCTCTAAAATGAGGTCTTTGACTTGTAACAATTTAAAGGGGATTTTGCAGAATATTTTCCCAGTGAAATATATCATCCCAATTCTTGATTGCTGCTCCCACAGGCATTGATTGTGAATCCAAGTAAAAGAAAATTCTTGGCAACTTTAGTATTTTCTGTTTATCATGATGTTGGTTATTGGTTCAATTGCGATGATTTTTGTTTTATTTTGAGATATAATCCATTCAGAATGCTCTCATATATATCCACAGATTACTTGTGAGTCATCAGTTCTATTCTATTGATCTGTGTGTCACTGTACAAGTGTCAGGTTGTTTCAATATTTTGTGTGTTATTAAGAATATGTATAAGTGTGAGACTTCCTACTGTTTTGTTGTTCTTAATTAGTGTTTTATGTACCCATAGCCTGTTTACTTTCCATACAAAGTTAGTGATTAATCTTCCTATCTTCTTCTTGTTGGAGTTTGGATTAGAATTGCATTATAGCAATACATCCTTTTGGATTATATTGATATTTTAACAATGTTTTCCAGACCAGGGAAGAATGGGCAGTTCTCTCCCATAAAGATATGCAGGCTTGGAAATATCAATGGAGGATAGCAATGAGTCATAATCCACACTATGACAATATGATACTTTGTTTTTTAAATTCATAGACATGGTAGGTTTTTTAAATTTATGTCATTATCGTTTGGTTTCTTACAGAAGTATTCTGCAGTTTTCTTTGTATAAAGGTCTTATGTACTTAACTGGATTTATTCCTAGATATTTTCTCTTTTGGGGAGCTATTGTAAATGGCATTACACTTCTGACTTCATTTTTAGAGTTTTGTTTATGATTATAGAGGAATAGAACTGATTTTGCATGTTGATCTTGTTCTATGTCACCTTGCTTAATCCTTCTTTTAGTTCTGTTAGTTTTGCTGTAGAAGCTCTGGAGTCTTTTATTTATATCATCTGCAAATAATGATTTTTTTTCTGCTTTCTTCCCAACCTTGTTGTTGTTGTTGATTGCCCTTACTTCTCTCTCGTGCATTGTTGTTCTAGTTAAAAATCCAGGAAAATATAAAGTAAGAGCAGATCCTGTTTTCAAGGGGACTACATTATGCCATTCTCTGCTGAGGATAACAGTATCTTTGCATATAATGAGGTTTTCCTTTTTTGTACAAAGTAATACACAGGAGAAACTTAACTTTGGGAAGAGAGAACATTCATCAATTTTGCAATCCATGCCTTGTAATCTACTGAAGAATTTTCAAAGGAAACGCTACATTCTACCGTTGGGCGAGTACAGCAGTGGTTTCCTTTCTGTTACCAATCAGTAACTACATTATTGGTAGCCTAGTGGTAAGAAACTGTATTGCAATCCCAACGGCACGTGGTTGGAATCCACCAGCTGCTCCACATGAAAAGGATGGAGAACCTCCTCTCCTGTGATTAATTGCCTCAGAAAACCTGCTAGAGGGTCAGTGATGGGTTGGTTTCAATTTGACAGCACACAACAACAACAACAACTATATTACAAGATGTTATGTTTGGGGGTTTCCCCCTTCTCTTTCTCCTTCTACCAAAGGAAACATTGAAAAAAGGAGCTAAGCAGAGCAATTTCTGATTTTATATGTTTAAAGGTGACCAAAATTTAAGAGGAATGCAACTTTTGCACCTGAGACATAAGAAAAAAAATTATATGTAATCATTTGTCATTTTTTCCCTATGATAGACCCATCCCATATTTTTATTACCAAAACATTGTAAAGTGTACAAAATGCACACCATATAGTGGTGGTGTTATGTTGCTTTTCAAGCCAATTCTGTTGTTAAAGAACTGAGCAGGCCATCTCTCCCAAGACATATTTGCACAAGAATTAAGATAACATTCAGTATATTTTGGATTCTTTCTCTGCCCAACTCCCAATTATTTGGTCAATGAGTAGCTTTTCATTAGCTGAACTGAAAATGTCTTTTTGATTAATTTGTACAAGTTCCAGCCTTATTTAAGAAAGGCATCAACTTCAAGTATTTGTTGGTAAAAGCAATATATTGAATCAGGACTTTTTTTTTTCACTAGGCAATATTTATCAAAAAGTAAATCACTGTCAAGTTTATTTGGAGAGGAAAAAGACCCCAAATAAACAAAACACTTCTGAAAAACAAAAATGAAGTGGGAGGAATAGCACTCCCTGATCTCAAAACACAGT
The DNA here is from genome assembly GCF_000299155.1 of Elephantulus edwardii. Taxonomy (NCBI): domain Eukaryota; kingdom Metazoa; phylum Chordata; class Mammalia; order Macroscelidea; family Macroscelididae; genus Elephantulus; species Elephantulus edwardii. The sequence goes on along the minus strand of NW_006399975.1, from coordinate 2,332,333 downwards.
AGTAGTAACCAAAACAGGATGGTACTGGTACAATGACAGGCACATAGACCAATGGAACAGAATTAAGAGCCCAGAAATTGACCCAGCTATCTATGGTCAACTGATATTTGACAAGGAAATAAAATCTATCAAATGGGGAAAGGACAACCTCTTCAACAAATGGTGCTGGCAATACTGGTACTTTATACTACCTGCAAAAATCTGAAACAAGATCCATTATCTCACACAACACACAGCAATCAACTCAAGGTGGATCAGAGACCTATGAGTAAAGCTCAAAACTATAAAGTCCACTAGAGACAGATAGAATCAATCTAGAGAGCCTAGTCTATGGGAGACTGCCAAATACAGTCAGAAACGCACAATCTGAAGAGGATAAAATTAATGAATGGGATTTTCTAAAGATTATGTCCCCATGCATATAAAAAACTTTTCCCAACAGAGTGAGAAGAAAACCTATTGACTGGGAAAAAAACATTTGGGAATACCATTTTAAAGGTCTCATATCAAAAGTTTACAGACTCCTAAAAGGCCTCCACAAGAAAAAGACTGACAACACAATTACAAAATGGGCAAAAGACATGGAAAGACTTTTCACAGAGGAAGATATTCGAATGGCCAACAAACATGAGAAAATGTTTAATATCACTGGCAATAAGAGAGATACAAATTAAAACCACAATGAGATACCATCTCATGCCAATAGCAGTGGCAAAGTTTAACAGGACAGCAAGTAATGAACATTAGAGAGGATGTGGTAAGATAGGAACTCTTTTATACATTGTTGGTGGGACTGTAAAATGGTACAATCAGTCGGGAAGGCACTTTAGTGTTTCCTCAAAAAACTGAACATAGAAAATCCCTATGACTCAGCTGTCCCACTGCTTGGAATGTACCTGGAGAAAATGAGAACTGAGGCTCTAACAGAGACTTGCACACCAGTGTTCATAGTAGCATTATTTACCATCATAAGAACATGGAAGCAGACCAAACATCCAACCACAATGGAATGGATTGAGAAACTATGGTGCATTCACATGCAGCAAGCAGAAGCAATGATTTTGTAAATTACTGTCTAACTTGAGAGGGACTGGAGAGTATTATATTGAGTGAACTAACTCGATACCAAAAGGACACATACGTTATAGAACCATTATTGTAGAACGTGTATAAGGATCCAAGAGGTGCAGGGTGAGAGCAGATGGGTGAGGATGGGCGAGCTGGGGTTGAGAAGGAGGGTGGTTAATTATAGAGGCATACAATTTGATGGGTGGAGAGAGGGATAAGTAAAGGAAATGGGAATGATCTTGTGGGAAAAACAGTGTCTATAACTTTGTAAGTAAACCAGTGTGTGTGTGTGTGTGTGTGTGTGTGTGTGTGTGAAAGTAAATCACAAGAGAGCTACATATAAAAGACTTGAACTGAAACCCTTTTTATCTTTGAAATATAATAGGTATGGAGCAGTTGAGAAATGTTATCTCAAAAACTACTTTTTTAAAAACCAAGACTATAGACTTCTCAAGATAGCAATGTGAGAATGACTATGTTGTTGTTGTTGTTTACTGTCAGGTTGGAACTGACTCATAGCTGACCCTCTGGAAGATTTTCAAAGACAATTAATTGCATGAGAAGATTGTTTATCCTTCTCCAGTGGAGCGGCTGGTGACCTCAAACCGTGTGCCTTCAGGATTGTAGCACAGCTTCTTGCCAATAAGCCTTCGGAGTTCCCTTGAGAATGACTAAATACAGCAAATATTATGCCATTCCTATATATAATTCTTGGCAATAAATTGACTTTCATTTCTTCCTTTCTATTTTTTTCTGCCATTTTAAAAATGGAGCTGCCAATATCTAAGGACCCAGGTAGTAGAATGATTAAAACACTTCAATACTAACCTCAAGTTTATTAGTTCAAGCTGGTCAACAACCACTCTGGAAGAAAGATACGGCAGTGTATTTACATTCTTGAAAACTCTGTGAGGCAATTCTGGTTTGTCCTGTAGAGTTGCTCTGAGGCAGACTAGACTAGAAGGCAAAGAGTTAGAGTGTTTGTTTTAAAATACGGAAGGCTTCATGAATTTGCATGTCATCCTTGTGCAGGGGCCATGCTAATTTTCTCTATATAGTTCTAATTTTAATATATGTGCTGCTGAAGTGAGCACAGTGAGTTAGTTTTGATGATTGTACCAGTAGCTTCAGGGAGCTCAGGCGGCTTAGTGGTAAAGAGTTATGCTGTCAATACAAAGACTGGCAGTTCAAAGCCACCAGTCTATACATGAAAGAAACATAGGTAATCTCTTCTCACGCTGTGTACAGCCTCTGAAAACCTATTAGAAAGTCAGCTATGCATTGGTTTCCACGCCATGATAATGACTTTCACTTTTTAACAAATCACTTCATTTTATGTCACTTTTAAACAGAACAGAATTCAAACTATGGCACAGAAAATTTTCATTTTTAGGTAAATTTTACTGGCTACAAAGAGCTGTAATTATACAACTCATAGCAATCCTATGAACAATAGATCTGAACTCTGTCCTATCCTGTGCCATCTTCACAGTCTCTGGCTTGTTTGAGCCCATTACTACAGGCACTGTGTCAATCCATCTGGTTGATGGACTCCTCTTTCATCAACCCTCTACCTTTCCAGGCATGGTGACCCCCTCCAAGGAATAACCTCTCCAATGCCCAAAGTCTGTAAGTTGAAGCTTCATCATCTTTGCCTCCAAAGTGTAGTCTCACTGCACCTTCTCCAAGACATCTGTTTGGTTTTTTTGGCAGCCCATAGAACACTCTAACACTACAGGTTAAAGACATGGCTCGAATCAGGTACACTTTAGTCCTCAAACTGGCAACATTGCTCCAATAATTTGGAGAAGTTTCTGACTGTAAATTTTCCCAGTGCAAGATGTCTCCTGATCTCTTGACTCCTGGTACAATGGGTGTTGATTGTGGATCCAAGTAAAACGAAGTCATTGACAGTTTCAATCTTTTCTCCATCTATCATGATGTTGCCTATTGATCCAGTAGCAAGGATTTTTAAAATTTTCTTGTCATTAAGATGGAACCCATATTGAAGGCTATATTCTTTGATCTTCTACATCAAGTACTTCAAGTACTCTGTACTTTTGGCAAACAAGGTCAGATCATCTGCATAATGTAGGTTATTGATGATTCTTCCTCCAGTTCTCAAATGATTGGCTCAGCACACAGAATGAATAGGTATGGAGAAAGGATAGAACCCTGACACACAACTTTCTTAATTTTAAACCATGTACTGTTTATTCCCTTGCTTTGTTCTCACAACAGTTTCTTGGTCTAGATGTAAGTTTCATGTAAGAACCAATTAAGTATTCTTGGATTTCCATTTTTTCTCAATGTAAGTAATAATTTATTATGACGCATGCATTCAAGTGCCTTTGCATAGGCAATAAAGCACAAATAGACATTCTTTTTTTTTTTTAAATTTAGGTTGTTTATTTTTCATTTCAATGAACATCTACAGAGATTTTGGAATTCCATTCATTCATTGTTGCACCCTTCTCCCCGCACAAACCCCTCCCCCCTCCCCCCCAAATAGACATTCTTCTGGTGCTCTCTGCTTTAAGTCAGGATCCATCTGACACCTTTTCTAAATCCAGCTTAAATTTCTGCCAGTTCTGTTTGTATTCTGTTCTAGCCACTTATGGCTAGAATAATATTATGTTTGCATGTGATATTAATTCTATTGCTTGATAATTTCCACATTCTGTTGGATCATCTTTCATGGGAATGCCTGCAAATATGAACCTCTTCCAGGAAGCTCTCCTCCCAAACTCCTAGCATAGACTGGTAAGCACATCCAGGACTTTATCTGTCATTTGAAACATTAATTGGTAACCCATGGATTCCTGAGGTATTTGGCCGATCCTTTCAGTGCAGCCTAAATTTCTTTCTTCATTACCATTGACTCTTTGTCATATGGTACTGCCATAATCAGTGTTGGACAATTCGTTTTGGCATAATTATTCTGTATATCTCCTCCATATTCTTTTGATGCTTTCAGGTCTTTTAAGATTTTGCCCATAGCATCTTTCAATATTCCAACTTGAGGCTTGAATTTGTTTCTTTTGTTCTTTCAGTTTGAGAAAAATGAAACAAATTCTCCTTTTATTCACCATATCTTGTCTCTGCACATTCCATTATAATACTTTGCTTTGTCTTCTCAAGCTGCTCATTGAAATCTTCTGTTCAGCTCTTTAACATCAGCATTTAAATCTTAGCTACCTCTACTAGTACTACTTTTCCTATCAGAACCTTAAATCTTAGAGTCTACAATTCTACTTCCTTTTTTCAGCTTAGCACTGCAAATTGAGAACATTTGTAATTTATTTTTGTTGTTGTTGCATAGTAGGTTTTGTTTGTGTTTTTAAGGAATATGAGTAGCAAATCTTTTTTACTTGACATTATCTGACTCTGATCTTTAGGGCACAAAATTATAGCTTTGTTCTCCTTTGTCTGTCCAGGTCCATTTGTCAGAAACTTGGTAAAGAAAATCTTCCTTTATGCAAAACTAGAGCAACTCAGGGTCAAAGTATGGAATTTTATAAAGGTTATTTGCATCTATCTAATATGAATCAGAATGCACGTTATTTCCTACAGGAGGCCGAATATATGAATCCACTGGACTATTTGAGGCTTGTTCTTCTAACAGTATGAATTTCTCAGTAACATTTCTGTGACAACAAACATTTAGCAGCCCTAAAGCAGTTCTCACAAGATAGCACATTGTATGTTTCCATCAACACTGAGTATGCTCTTCATTCTGGAGGAGGCTGACAGTCTACAGCAGGGCAAGTAGGGCTGAGTGGGAGGAGAGGGGATCCAGACTTCACTCTCCACTTTCAGTTTTCAAGAGCAAACCTGTTATTGTCAAGTAACTCTGAAATTCCACTTTGAAATGAAACTGAAATTGAGCTCTGAAAACCTCCAACGAAAAGCACCAAATTACAGGAGAATTTATGTTTAAATACCAGACTCACTAGTTCTCTGATAATTCCTGGGTGAGTGGAAAGGAAGTGTGTGCACAGAATCTGTGATGGTCTTCTGTTTTATGCCCTACTCCTGTTATAATCACTGTGATTCTTTTTACAGAGTGACATTCCATGGCCCATAAACAGAGTCTGTGTCTTTTCTTGGCATTAAAAGCTCTGTGGTGAATATTAGTATCAAACCACCTTGCTTGCATTTAACCTACCAAATAAAATGGAATATTGTCATTTTATAATAAAAATATGAAGCAATGATTTATCGACTAGGAATATTTAGAATGAAAATAAAAGATATTTCACAGATTTTTATATCAAAGACTTTTCAAGATGGCTAAGGAAGAAGAGACGAGAAGCCCCTGGCTGCATGAGAGAAGCTTCTATTCAACTGCTATTCAATACTATTTGATGCTATTCAATGCTGACAAAGCTCTTTGGAAAAGAGAAACCAAAACCCCAAACCCACTAGCCAGGAGCTGATTTTGACTCTCCATTGAGATTTTGAGGCTGTAAATCTTTATAAGAGGAGACTGTCCATACTTTCCCTGCAGAGTGGCTGGTGGACTTGAACTCCCAAACGTTTGGTTACCAGCCTAACGCATTATACATTATGACACCAAGACTCCTCCTAGAAAGGAGAAGTAATAGAAAAACTACCATTGTTAAAATTCCTTTTAAGTTCAAATATTGGCTTACCTTAAAAAAGACTTAATTTTTTAAACATTATATTTATTTCCATATTTAAAACAGAAAATGTAAACTTATTTTATAATAGTAATCAGTTTTGATTCTGCTTTAGAGCCAGTTTTAAGTCTCAGTCAGAAGCTGCATTCCAGGCTCTGAGGACAACAGAGAAGAGTTAGTTAACTAAGTGTGTGCTTTGGGAGAAACATATTCCAATGTCCTCTCCAAAACCATTATCTACCTTTCCTCACTGTTCTTTGTGCCATGACAGACTGATTCATGTACAGCACCAAAAATGACACTTGGGGAACTCTGGTGGCCTAGTGACAAGAAGCTGCACTGGAATCCCAGAGGTACACGGTTCAAACTCACCAGATGCTTTGCTGGAGAAGGAGGGGCAATCTCCTCCTATACCAGTCAGATCAGATTTGATGGTACACATACACAAAATAATGAAATAAAATAAAAATTTTTAAAAAATTACACTTGACCTCTGGTTTACACTTAGTTTCATGAATAGGGACACTTATAAATGACAAAAGACCAAATGAGGATGAGGCATTACCTTCTTGGTTACCCCCACTTACAGGCCATAGTGCATTGGTTTGGTCTCTATGTAAGTTTCAGCTTCTACCAGTCAATTCTCTCTGGATATTGACCCCTTGTGAGTTCCATAAACTTATTTCTCTAACTTCTTCAGGACTAGGGCAGTAGCTACACCCGGTACAAATTGTCACTATTCTTATGGACTATTGAGTTGGAACTCTAAAGTTTTCAGAGACAGTAAATCACATGGGAGGAGCTTGTCCATCTTTCTGCTATGGAGCAGCTAGTGGATTTGAACTGCTTACCTTTGGGTTACCAGCACCATTTCTTGCCACTAAGCCACCAGAGCTCTCTCCCACTACTTTTAGACCCTGAGTTTTGCAGTTTGTTTATCTAAGCACTGTCCGTACCTTTGAAAACATAACTTATATTGGACTCAGCTCAGTTATAGAGTTTGAGTGTGTCATTTCTTTTCTGATGGTAAAATATCAGAAGAGATAATGAAAGAGCACACTGTGTGGCAGGGTTAGTTCCGTTTGCACAAAGAATGTTTCTATGTCCGTCTGTACAGGTAGTTTGTATTTTGGTTTGATGATAAATAAGTTTCAATCACACTTCTGGTGAATTTAGACCCGGAAAATTAGCCAATGAAAACACTATGGATCACAGAGATAAGTGGCCTGAAAATAGCCCTGTGGATAGAGTGGGACCAGACACCATCACATTCTATTGTTCAAGTGTTTGCTCTAAGCAGGGGCTGACTTGCAGCAATTAAAAGTAATAACATGTTTTCCATAAAAATATGCAATTTATCTTAAAATTCAAGATTTTATCAGAAGTGTAAATACAAGATAGTAGAGCCTGAAAAATATCCAAAGACAGTAACTTCCTGCATATGTATCGGAAGACATGCTCAAGAGAGCTCGGTTTAGAGGATCTATGAATAGAGCAGGCCTGGCACAGGCTGCTTTGCCATGAGTCTGAGTATCTGAGAATATCTGGAGTGGAAGAGATCTGAGAGATCATTTCCTTAAACCCCTTCCAGGGCTGGATACCCGAAGTGACCTCACTGCCACAGAAAGACTCAGCCTTCGCTTACACATTTCTGAGGCCTGGGAGCTCACTACCTCCCAGGCCATTCACTCGCATCTGGACAGATCTAATAATTTAGAAAGCTCTTCTGCCCAAGGAACCTCAATCTGCTCCCTGTAGCTTCCACCCACTGACCCTAGTTCAGCCATCAAGGGCAGCACAGGGTGAGCCTAATCTGTCTTCCTCCTGACAGCCTTTCAGAATGTGGAGACAGCAATCATGTTCTCTCTACAGTTTTTCATCCCAAGCTTAATCCCTAGTTCCTCGTGGTGGAGGAATTATCCTCTGGACACAGAAGATATTTTCTTTTATCCAGATCTTAAATGAATGTTTTAGTTGAGGCGTGAACAAACCAGCACAGAATGGTACTATTCCCTTTTATATTCCAAACATTGCATTGTATCAACATAGCCTCTGAGTATATATTCCTTCTACAAAATGTCTTGTAACACAAATGCCCAAAGATAGGAAGGTAGTTTAAAAAAATGCTAGTCTAATAGAACTTGGAAGGAGTTTAAAAATAACCCAAGACAGTACTGCTGCTATGGAAAACAATTTGGGAGTCCTTCTGTATGTTAAATATAGTGCTAGCATACTGTTGCTGTTAGGTGCTGCAAAGTTGAATCCAACTCACAGAGACATCATGTGATGGAGTATAACTTTACCATACTTATTATAAAACCGTATTTTATTGGTGGTTATAATCTTTACAGAAGCATAATAAGTAGACATTTTCCTCAATATGGCAGATGATGTGAATTGTCACTGTTGGGTTAGCAGCAATAATTTAAGCATTGCACCATGAGGGTTCTGGGATGTTCCCAGTATGAATTCACTACTGGGTATATAGGGTGTTTGAGGGGCTTAGCGGCAAGCATATACACTGCCTGCACAATAGCACCTGGTTTGAATTTACTGTGAGAAATCTTCTCCCACGCAATTAACTGCCTCTGAAAACCCACTACCAGGTCAACTATGGGTTGGCTCCTACTTGACAACATATACCCAAAGAATTGAAAGCAAGTTGTTTATGTGCCATCAAGTTGCTTGCAACTCGAAGTGACCCTTCGTACAACAGCCCTGAAATCTGCTCTATCCTGCACCAACTTTACTGTCTCTGATACACATACCTTGATTACCCAGTCACTGAATCAATCCATTTCATTGATGGTCTTCCTCTTTCTCTGTCCTTATCCAAGGACTGGTCCCTCCTTGCAACATGCCCAAAGTGTGTCAGACGAAGCTTCAAAATCCTTGACTCCAATGAGCAGCCTGGTTTCACCCTCTCTAGGCCTACCCTGTTTGTTCTCCTGGCAGTCTATGGAATATTTAACATACATAAATGTTCATAACATCTCTATTCACAACAACCAAAATGTAGAAACATTTCCAATGTTTCCTGATTTTTAAACCACGCAGTATTTCCTTGCTCCTCCTGGTCCAAGTCTAGGTTTCACAAGCGCACAGTCAAGTATTCTGGGATGCCCATTCTCTTCAAGGTTAGCTACCATTTGTTGTGATCCACATGGTCAAATACCCTTGTGTAGTCAATGAAAGATAGATATTCTTCTGGTACTCTCTGCTTTAAGCCAAAATCCTGACATTGGCAATGATGTCCCTAGTGCCTCTTCTAAATTCAGCCTATACTTCTGGTAGTTCTCTTTTAATATTCTATTCCAGTCATTTTTGGATCATGTTGAGCAAGATTTTGCTTGTGTGTGATAGTTAGGGCCTCAGGTACAGGAAACCAGTCAGGGGCCTCCTCGGCCTGGTGCTCCCAGATAAAATAGTTTTGTGAATGGGGGAGGAGATGAATTCAGAGTATCCCTGATGCTCTTGGCTCAGGTACAGGAAACCAGTCAGGGACCCTCCGTGGCCTGGCGTTTGATAATTTCCACTTTGTTGCATCACACTTACACAAGGTTTATTAAAACTTGGATAATATGTTAACATTCTTGTGAAATAAAAATTTCCCTTGAGATTATTTTTATTAAAATGCCATAGTGGAAACTTTAGCTTTTGTATTAGTGAAACAACATTAACTTTTCTTTTGCCAAGAACATTGTACATTATCTGTTGGTTCAGGATACTTTGATTTTATTTCATGCCATTCTTGCCTTACATTGGCTTTTCATCACAATAGCAGAGAATACTCAGCCTTTCCCTCAGCAGTTGTATCTGGTTCACATTTTAAATTGATTTTTTAGCTATTTCACAGCTTTGTTCACTGCTATTTCTACCTCTATGATTCATGATACTCAAACAGAAAAATGGGCTCTTTAAAGCCCAACCCAGTGATGTTTCTCTCTTCTTCTAGCACCAAAATCCCAATTTCCACCTCTACTTTCCATGATTTGTATGTTTGTATGTTTGCTGCCTACGGATTACTGGTGTATACATATGTATTTATACTCTGCTCTTGGCAGAGGCGGTACTAGAAAAATAGGCTTGATAGACTGAAGCAGCTTCCTCTAGTTTAAGTAATGGGCAATATTAACCTTTCTAGGGTGTTCCTTTGACCTTATCCTCACTCTAAGCTTTGGCTACAGGCACCTTAAGTTTGCTCCACTTAAGCAGTTCATAGCCACAACTTTCCAAATGACCATAGTGTGAGGTAAAAAAGGCTGCAGAGAACCAGATGAAGTAAGACAAAGGAATTTATTATCAGCTCTCAGATGAAGGTCTGCAGCCCCAGGCCAGAGTGAAGCAGTGGGGATGGGAAGTCAGGTGCAGGAAAGCTACAACAAAAGTTTTATGTGGGGGGAAATGGGAGGATAAGTTGATCTATTTGGTGGTCAGCTCTATTCAGTGGTTAGCTCTCTGTGGAGGACACTAATTGGATGGCCTCTGCTCCTTCCCATGTAAGGAGCTACTTAGGACCCTTAGGTGGGTTGTGTCATAGCTGACGTTTACGTAGGTTGTGGCTGGTGGTCATGCTTTCTACTGATTGGCTGTAGCCATCTTACACTAGGCTGATTTGAATGTCTCCCAAGAGGTGCATCATTGTGTAATATTGCCTACCTTCCAGGTGGCCTTTCACATAAGACTACAAAAAAATACCAAAAAAGAATCATAAGTTAACTCTGGCTTTAAGAAGTTTATCATGTATTTGGGTTGAAAATTTTATGCTACAGCATAAAAAAAATAATCAAAGTGTCATAACATGTCACATTAACTACAGTTAAAAATAGTATATCAGAAGGAAAAAAGTCTGTGGGCTGAAGTGATTCTGAAGGAACTTTTATTGAATTTAGGGACAAACTAAAATCTTGACAACAGAACTTACTCAGGAGATGAGAATTGGGAGGTTGTCACAATTAGAAGTACGGCACCTTCAAAGAATGCCTAAGAACAACAAAGTGTGTTCGTGGTCCAAAAAGCAGTTTAGTTTGGTTAGACAACAAATTAATAATTTGAAACTGAATTGTAGAAAAAAAATAATGGGAAGGAAGGATAGAAAATGAAGGATAAAGGTTAGGTTATGTGCCATCAATCTGAACCAACCTATATATAGCTGACCTTCCAGCATGTTTTCAGAGCCAGTAAATCACATGAGATTTGCTTGTCCATATTTTCCCTTTGGAGCATCTGGTGGATTCAAACTATGTATTTTTGGGCTGGCAGCACAAATCCTTAACACTAAGCTGCTAGAGGTCCCTTAGACATAATTGTTACTGTTGTTGTGTGGTGTTGAGTTGGAACTGATCCATACTGGACCTTCCAATAGGTTTTCAGGGGCTTTCTCACATGAGGGGATTGCCCATTGTTCTCCCCAGAAGCAGCTGCTGGATTCAAACTGCATGCGTCCGGGATTGCTGTACAGTTTCCTACCACTAGTTAGAAGTTATAAATTGAAAGTAGAATAAGCAGGCTGAATTTATATTTACCAAAAGTTCAGTTTTGTGTATGTATATAGAGTCAAGAGACAAATCAATATAGCCAGAGTTCTAGCTTTCTATGAGGTAAAGGAAATACAAGGAACAAGGAAAAATGACAAGGAACAAGGAAAAACAGGATGAAGCCAACCAGTTAATAATTAATTTAAACTGCATAAGGAGGAGGTATCATCAATAGAGGAAGAACAGAATAAAATAAATAGAATTACCGGAAACTTTCAATGGTTGAAGATTTGTACCATAAGGGTATTCATTATAAGAAATTACTTGGAAAAGTTGGGAGAATTCTTGAAACTGTCATTATCAAGGGTGTGCAGCTATTACAAAGGACACATCCATGTAGCCATAGGTGTGATTGGCTATGGGAGAATGACTGACAAGATTATTCAAAGAAAATGGTTAAGAAACCAAGAGGGATCATACAGGTGTAAATAAAAAACAATTATTACATATTGTACTGGATATAGTACCAGTGTTCTGGATGCTAAAAGTATCCTTAAGAAATAAGAGGAAGTGAACTTGTAGATTTTCAGATGGCATTTAAAAGATGGTGAGGTAACAGTGTGAGGGCTTTATCTTCAAGGTAATATAGTCTGATGGCTGAGGGAGAGGAACTCATATAGATGTGGCAATGAGGACTAAGGAGGGTGTTCCTGAATCTTCAGGCTGTTCAATTTTAAAAACAGGCACTTACATGAAGGTTACAAAGAAGGAGCATCCTCAGGAGAGCTGGGTGTTAGAACAATCGTCCAGCTAAAATGTGTCTCATCACTCTTTAGAATGAGAACTTGAAGATATCTTAATCTCTGCTTTCTATTTTTGCTACCAGGACATTTTTTTTCTTTTTTTTTAAAAAAGGAAAACTTCTTGAATAAATTTAACTGTTCCCTGAGACGCTACCTCCCTTGAAGAGTTTGATGTATGCTGCCTTTCTCTTGGGCATCCTCTCTTGTGGCATTTTTGTAGGTCATTGATGTCACTTCAGATTAAGATAAAACTTAGGATGTCGGCCCTGGATTGCTTCAATGGCCATGATCAGTTAGCTCTCAGTTTACCAATTTGTGTTCCAGTGAGTTGAACAGTAAAAATCCTCAGTTGTTTACCTGAAAGGACATGATGATGACTTATGGTTGACAACACACAATATTTCTTTTCTGTACTTTATCGAGACAAATAAGTGCTTATAACTCTGGATTCAAGAAAAACTGTTTATTCCTCAGAACTGACATCCCATTAGAAAGAAAATAGAGTAAGCATCAGGATTAGTCCCCTAAGCTTCCATCAAGTCTTTTGCCGTGACTGTCTGTGTGTTTTTTTCCCCCTGACAGCTACAGACATCCACAACACATTTCTCTCTAGAAGATAATATTCTGTTATTTTTTTTCTCTGTCTCTACTCTTTACATTAGCCACTCTTCTTCTAGTCTTTTTAAAAGAAAAATAAATCCATGGATCCAAAAAACAAAAGCCATTTAAGAAAGATTTTGTGAAGTAAGGGTGATGGCTATACGTTTAGCAAAGAATCTCCAGACCTAAGCATTACCCTTTCATTTCTAGTGGGAAAGGAGAACGTGGCACATTCAGGCTAGTCCAGTGTCATAGTAACACTAGAGAACTGGGCAGAGGGGGGGAGACGAGAAGTGAAGGAAAAACAAAAGGGAAAGACCATTCTTTTAAGAACATATGAATGTTAATCAAATGGGCAGCTCTTTGTATCTCTTACCTGTCAAATCAACATTTTACTTACTATATTTTGTTAAAGGAAGTCACAGACTCAATAATCATTTTAGTCTAGTACTTACGATGCAATATCTCTAAGACATAGGCAGCAGGATAAAAAGAAAAAAATTTAAAGTTTAAGTGCCTGACTTGGTAGGTAAGTCACCAACGGGGACCCCAGAATGACTATTTAGCTCTGTATGTCACCTCAAACAATCTGAAACCAACCCTCTCTTTTCTTTGAAATTCTTTAGAGGTAGATGGAAGATGATTGGTTATTATTCAGATACAAAAATACTGAGATTTCAAGAAGATTTATCCTTTTTGGTTGTCTGTTTTGTTGGAGAAATGGAAGCTTCTCCCCATCCTCCCTCAAATTCACAGACTCCTGAGAGAATAAAACAATGCAAGATCAGCATACAAAACCCAGTTGGATTTCTCTACAATAGCAAAGTGAACATTGAAAAGGAAATAAGAAAAATAATACCAATTATAATAGCTAACCACATATTAAATACTTAGGAACAAATCTAACTAACTAGAGACCAAAAAAAAAAAAAAAAGTAACAAGTTATAAAACACTATTGTACGAAACAATACAATTTTATTCAATCTCTGCATGCAAGATGTGGCAGTCTACTTTGGTAAAGCTTACCAAACTGGAAACCCTGCTGGAGCCATTTGATGCACACAACAACAGTGGTTGGTGGGAAGCAATGACATTGAGTTTTTAAGGCAATTAGTCGTAATGGAAATCAGGATGTTTATAATCTCAGCTACACCCAGACCTCACTCCTCCATCTCTGCACAGTCTAAGAGACTGGCACGTGCATTACCCCTTCAGATTCCTCAGGCTCTGCATTGCCTTATTAACTTCTTAAAATGAAGCACAGCATCCTCAGAGTGAAGGCGACAGACAGTATAGTCACCATCTGAGCATACACACCTTCACTTGTATATTGACTTAACAGACACAGAAAGGGCACACTTGCTGGTTAGCATCGAATCACCTAAACTTGGTCTTTCCACTGAACAACATGACATTAAGGACAACATTGCCACCTTTGCAACTACACTTTGTGCCCCTTTTTACCAATAACATTTAGATCAAATGTTTGAAATGAAGATTTTGTTATCCCCACCATGGCATTTTTTGTTCATAGTGCTAAGGAATGGCACTATCAAACCCTGCCAAATGATCTCAAAGAGATTCTGCTCTTTGACTCCAACAAAATGTGTTGTTGGGTAACAGGACACCGGATAGAAAACAGACATGCTTTTTTTAAAAATAGCAAATATTAAGTTAGCAAACCATTGCAGATTTGAAGTAGGCATTTCTGCAGAACAGTGGTGACTTCAAGTGATGTGATCTTGTTAATTGTTTTGTTGTTCGTTTGGACTCCCTAATTCAGATACAGTGAATATATATATATATATATATATTTCTATGTCATTAAAATAGAAAAACAGAAAGGGTGCTGCAAAGTGTGTGTATAATGATTCTGAATTATTGCTCACCAGACAGAAATAATTCTTATTATTACCAAGGGAGAAATCACCTCGATGTTATAAAAAGTATGCTGCCAAAAATCTGAGTTTGAGACCAGGCTCTGTTATTCTAAACAATCCTGGGCCTCTGCTGTGTAGCAGAAACTTCACTACGTCTTGAAAGTATATAAAAGTGGAGGCACAATCTTTAGCCAATTCACGAGAGACAGAGTCAGAACAAATAATTTCTAGGACCATTTGTTTTCTCATTTGTATAATGGAAATAATCACCCCATAAGATCATTGTAAAGCTCAAATTATACTCTATTTAAACTAATAGTTCCTATAAAAGAACTTCTCAAGTAAATGTGAGATCCAAAAGTGACTAAATACAAAATGAGTTATTAAGAGTTTCAGGAGAAAAATAATAGTCCACTGTTGATAGTCACCTCATATCAAACTCGTGTTTCTCTGTTACTTATTATAAGCTGAAGTGAAAACATATTAACCTGGTCAAATAGAAGCTGTTGAATTTAACTCCCACTTTGGTTTACCTTTCCCACCAACCTGTTGGTCTGTAAGATCCAAGTGATACAAGGCAGTTCACTTCTTCATGTCACCTGAGGGGCAGGTAGGTTTGTAGGCATCCACCTTCTTTAGCGCTCTATCTAGAAGACAAGATAGAGTGGAAAGATGGAATGCACTTCCAATTATGAGACATTCAAATGTTGCATTCTAATAATTTTAAGCATATAGTCTCCTATTGCGGCTCTTTTCAAAAGTTTGGACAGTAATTTCAAACACACTTGCTCTGTAGTCTTCATTGTGGACTACACAGAATAATGCTCAGACCAGATCATGAAGAGGTCAGTCAGCATTGGTGTCCAGTCAGAACCAACTTACAGCTGGACCCCTCCAGAGGGTTTCCCAAGCTGCAAGCAGCGTGGAAGAGATTCCCCATCTCTCTCCTGCAGAGCCCTTGGGGGATTCAAACTGCCAGAGAGGCATTACTTTTGGGTTAGCAGCACAACACGCTGTGCACTACATTATTGGAGTTCCCTTGTGCAGAGATAGAAAGCATTTAAAAGTGTGAGTTCATGAAAGGCAGTTTTGATAAAGGAAGTTTCAGATTTCCACATATTGACAGCATTCCCAAATAACTAATTCTACCCTGAGGAATCCCCTCTGTTTGAACTCCTATATTTGCCTCTGGTTAAGGTATTCAGACGTTAACCAAAAGTTTTGTTTTTCAAACTTACCTATGGCTCCTCTCTTTTGGAAAGACTTACAGCCTTGGAAACCTAAGCGGCAGTTCTCCTCGGCCCTTTAGGGACACTGTAAATCAGAATCTAGTAAATGGCAGAGGGTTGTTGGATTTTAATACATATGGACTTCAACAAAAGAAAAGCTTTCTAATTTTTTTTTTACTTTATAATTATTTTATAATTATTCCTTTCTCCACTTTGAAGAGAAACAGCCAGCCAGTGTCTCAAACCTTCCTGTTCTGCCTCTGCTCTGTTCTCTTCTCCAGCCGGGCCTCAATGTGTAGGGGCTATTCCCCAGCTCCCAGGTGAGCTCTGTTAGGTCTTCTGTGTCTGTGAGGGAACCGGAGGAGCCTGCACATACTCAGGGATTTTATATAATTAACATTTTCAATGGTCAGCTGAAAGGTGAGAGTCTACCCAGGAGTACCTTATAAGAAAGGTCTGGTTCTAGTTCTAAAAATCAGTGTCTGAGAACACTAAGGAGCATAGTTCTTCTCTAACACGCAGAGGGTCCCCACAAGTCCTAACTGACTCCTCTGTACCTGATAGTGTGGGATGAGAGCCCCTCTGCTCCCAGGGCACAGGCCTTTAGGAATCAGGCAGGTCTAAAGGCTTATTTGCTGACAACAGAAAGGCAACGTGGAGTAGTGCAAAGGGACAAAGGGACCTGGGATTTTTTACTCGAAAAACACCAAGATACATAAATAAGTGTTCAAAGTATTCTTTAAATTCTTTCAACCTCATTTTTCAAAGTCTGTACCTTGATTACCTTCTTCTGAGAACTAGGGAGAGAACGGGATGAAGGAAGAAATACATGCATGAGCAAATGTTAGAGAATAGTAAAAATCTGACATGTTGCCTGATCTACCTCTTCAGTCTTAAGAGTTACTAATGTCTCATCTTACCAAACACTTACCTTGAAACTTACTCTGTAGCTCTTACAACTAGTATAATGTGATGGTTAAGAATGACTACAGATATGTACATGTTGTTGTGTTGGAACTGATCCATATCTCACCCTTATCAGGTTTTCAGAGGCAGTTAATTGCATGGGAGGAGATAGCCCATCCTTATGCATGGAGCAGCAGGTGGGCTCGAAACCTGTGCCTCCAGGAATGCAGCGCAGCTTCTTGCTACTAGGCCACCAGAACTCCCTATAGATAAGTATGTGTATGACTTTGGCCAAGATGCTTATTCTCTTCTCCTTGGTTCTATCATCTATAAAGGGAGACTACCAATAGTAACTGCCTCACAAGGTTATTGTGACAATTAAATTATCTTGTTAACTATTGAGTCAAAAGCACATAGTGGAGGGTTGTCATTCCTAGACTGTAAGCTCCCTGAGAATGTACCCAAACATCAGGAATATGTCTGGTACAAAGTCACGCTCAATAGTTTCAGAAATATTGAATAAATAGTCTTCTTCTTGTGGCCTAGTGGCAAGAAGCTGAGCTGTAATCCCTAAGGCACATGGTTAATGGCCACCAGCTACTCTGCAGGAGAAGGATGTGAGCTATGTGTCAATTAACTCTACGGTACACAACAACAACATATTTTTCTAACTGGCTTTCACAATCCTCAGTAAGTTGACTTTACATAACCTTTCCAAATGTGTCTTGGGTGAAGTGTGGCCAAAGTGTTCCTTGAAAGCAAGGATTGTGAGATTTCCTCTCACATACTCTCGCCTTGTCAGATGGACAGTCTTTGGAAAAGGACATCATGCTTGCAAAGGTGAAGGTTAAGTGAAAGAAAGGAAGATTCTCAATGTGAACAGTTGACATGGTATGAGTGGAAAATAGCTCTGAACACACCAGAGACTGTGAAAATGGTGTAGGATTGGCTAAGGTTTGAACCTATTTTATGTATAGGGTTGCTGTGAGTTGGAGTTGGCTTAACAACACCTAACAACCTTTCCAGTCTTATTTTTCCTCTACAACCAGCTCATGAATATGCTACTGTTGTATGCCAAATTCTTATTTACAATTAACTGCCCCATGGGGCTTTCTGAGATGTGATAGTTAAGAAAGAAGATCATCAACTCTGTCTACTAAGAGGCAATAGTTGAATCCAAATCATTGACTGTTCAGTTGCTAGAACACTGAAGTAGTAGGTAACTTAATCTCAAATTTATTGTTAAGTGGTAATAAATTGATTCTTCATATAGTCCAACTGCCCTGATTGTTTGCTCAACATAGAGATTGAATAAGTGTGGCAAAAAGACAACAATCTTGATGTACACCTTCCTAATTTTAAACACACAATATCACTTTGTTCTAACCACAGGCTCTTGATTTATATACAAGTTCCACATGAGCAGGAAGAAGTATTCTGGAATCCTCATTCGTCACCATGGTATTCATTATTTGTTATGATCTACAGCTGAATGCCTCTGTATAGTCAATAAAACACAAAAATATCTCTGGTATTCTCACCTTCCAACCAATACCCATCTGGCATCAACAATGATGACATCCTTCTTTCTACGCCTTTTTCCATATCCACATTGAATTCTTTGTAGTTCTCTGTTGATAAACTGTTGCTATCTTTTTTTAAAAAAAATTACCTTCAGAAAGATTTTACTTTCATGTGATATTAATGCTGTTCTATAATATACTTAATCTTTTGGATCAGTTGTTTTCATTTGTATTGTTTTTAATGGGCACAAATTGAGCTATTTGGCCAGGTGTCTATCTTTAAGATTTCTTGGCATTGAGGAGTAAGTTCTCCCACGTTTGTATCTGTTCTGTTGAAACTTCCCAATTGGTATTTCATCATTTCCTGGAGCCTTGTTACCATCAGCACCTTCAACACAGCTTGGGCAGTTGCTTTCAATACAATGTGTTCTTGATAATTTATATGGATTTAATATGTTGGAGCTTACAGTCCGTTTTCAGATCAACTACTTCGTTGTAATTTTTTTACAATAGCTGATCCCATAAAGAGAGTCTGGGGGCTATAATTGAACCTTTCACAGGGAAAGATTCTACGGCTTTATGGACTAAGTGATTTTGGCTTTAAAGTTGTTGAATAAAGGGAGTAAGGGGCATTAAACTAGGAAAGGTAGGTGGAGAGGCTCCAGAAGCTACACTGCCATAATCATATAATTATGTATGGTGTGTCGGTGGAAGTGGGAGGGGGAACCCTATAACAACAACATAAACCACACCAGGATCCATTTAATCTCATAAGAATTAAAAGCTCTGGTGGCATAATATGTAGCAAATTGCTCTAAACAAAAGACTAAAGATCAGTAGTTTGAATTCAACTTTGGTTCCTATGGAGAAAGAAGGGCAGTTTCCTTCTATGAAATGTTATATAGACTCAAGAGACAAAAAAGGAGCCCTGCTCTGTGTCAAAATCGACTCAACAGCAGTGGGTTTGATTTTGAGGGTTTTTTGTTTTTGTTGTTTTTTTTTTTATTTTTAATTAGGGTTTTGGTGACTGTATAGTGACTCTTGAATGAAATAATCTATCAATCAGCTTCTCATCTCTGCAGGCACTTCTTGTGACTGGCACACGTCAATCATCTGTCTAGAACCTTCTTCCTATGTAATTTCCCCCCATTAATTCCCATTAACCTTAGGATAAAGCCATTACCTTAGAATGCTTTGCAGTAAGTGGTCACTACACCCTGTCTGTGCAGGTCCCTTTCTGCCTAACTGGCCTCATAGCCATTCTTATTTATTTCAGTCTGGTCACACTCTCATGCAAGTCTGTGGCGCTGTGGTCATACTACTTGCAATCCCCAAATGCTGTTAATTCATCTATTTTTAAGGATTATTTGTCTTTCACATCCAAGCTTCCTCTGATACGTATTCTCTGGTCTTCCTAACTAGTTTTTTTATTGTAGATTTTAAGTTCCATGTCCCTCTCTTTGATGAGAATAATAAGTTTATTATATGATTACTTGACTACTATCTGTTCCTTCATCTATATTGAGAGTTAGAAGAGTTGAATTTAGTTCATTGTGTGATCTACCTACCTAACACCACACTGCATAACATATAAACCCAAACCAGAACCCACTGTTCCTGAGTTGATTCTGACTCACAATGACCTTCCCCTGAGTTTCCAAGGCTGTAACTTTTCACAAGAGGAAACTGCTCATCTTTCTGCCTCCGAATCACTGGTAGAGTCTAATATTAGGAGACGTGCAGTGAGGTTAGCAGTGCTGCATGTTACAGACCATGTCACCAGAGCACTAAATAAATATTGACTGATGAATGAACAAATGAGCCAATAGAGATTGAGAGTCTTCAAACTAATTAATCTTCATTAAAATTTAAAGTTCAATAGAAATCTATATTCCTCTTGCTAAGTATCCCACGGATGAAATGGGCAGTGAGTAGACAGAGCATGCTTCTTTGTTCCATGGCAAAAGTTTATGAACAAGACCTAGGTCTTAAGGAACTACTGAAGATTCTCTGTAAACGTTTCCTCATTTCCTTTTTATTTGTGAACTTCCCTTTCCTACAAAATAAGAGAACATTTTCTATTAATAATTTAAAAAAATAATAACAAAGGCAAACCAAGCTAATTGTAATCAAGTAGATTCTTTGTCATATAACTAACCTTCCAGGTAATTTTGGAAGAAAGATGGGCAATCTCTTCCCACATGATTAACTGCCCACAAAACTCACAGAAGGCTCAGCAATGGGTCAGTTCTGACAACGTTACGGTACACAACAACGATATCACGCCAATAGATTGTCCCTCTTTCTGCTGCTGAGTGGCTAGTGGATCCAACTAACAGAGACTTACTTTTAGGTTAATAGCACAATACCCTAAGGAAGACAGGAGGAGGGCTTCGTTATCTTTCTTCGTCCTATGAACAATGGCTCTGAACCTCACCCTAACCTCACTATCTCAGACACACCTGACCCCATTGCCACAATGTGCCAAGTCCATCTAATCCAGGGTCTTTCTCTTCTGTGCTGACCCTCTACCCTTCCAAGCATCATATCCTTCTTCAAGGACTAGTCCATCCTGGTGACATGCCCAAAGAAAGTGAGATGGAGCTTCAAAATCCCTGTCTCCAAGGAGTAATCTGGTTTCACTCTTTCCAGGTTAGACTTGTTAGCTCTCTTGGCAGTCAGTCCATAGTGTGTTCAACACTCTTCTCTTGTATCACACCTCAAAGGCATCAGTTTTTCTTCTGTTATCCTTAGTAATTGTTCAGTAAGCAATGAGTAGATCAGGCACACCTTGGTCTTTAAACTGACATCCTTGCTCTTTAGCACTTTGGAAAGCTCTTTGACAGATTTTCCAATGCTGATGCCAAGAATGTTGATTATGGATCCAAGCAAGATGGTAAGTATTCTTCTCTAGCAGGAACCTAGAGTCACTCACCCTAACATGGGATCCGAGGCCTCAGGAAACAGAGGTCTCTTCACTTCCTTAGCATTTAGTAAAAAGCTCTCCTTATTCTTTATATCAAGTATTAGCTGCAGACATACACCTGGTCCCAGATAACCCCACAGAGTATGTGAGTGTTCCTGCTTAAAGGGTTTGTTCACACATAGCTTACTAATCCTACTCTGACATGAACTTTAATAAAAACCCACAAAACGAATTCTGCCAAAATTAGAGTACTGAAAGGAGAGTTTTAAGGCAAAAAAAAAGCAAATAATAGGCAATCATCAAGAAACCACAGTGAACTGTTTCGTTCCCTTTAGCAGAAATGAATATGTATTTTGCTCTGTATCAGCTCCTCAGAGAAAGAGAATGTAACTCAGCAGATTAATCTGCCATGTGCCAAAGGTCTTTCTTAAGTCACCAGTTCTTGCAGTGTGGTGGGGAAGACTAGAGAAGGAAGACTAAAAAGGTGGCTAATTTGGGGCTGGTCCTGCCGAAGTACATTTGCGTCAGGAGTGAGGGAACGATTTAGCTCTCCACTTGATCTGTGGACATGCCACAGGGGCAGGAAAGTTTTGAAGGAAACAAACCATTGGAGGATTTGTGTCTCGCTCCATCAGTTTGAACCTAAGAATCTAAGAAGCTGCTTGTAGCCCTGTCTTCCCTCTTCGCAGAGTTTTTGCTCTGAATCATCACAACATGTAAAGCCTGACACCTAGTATATCCTGAGGGGGAAAGCAAGAAAGAAGGATGTAATTGTGCCAATTCATCTGGCCAGGCGACTGAGGGCACAATGTCCTTCGGGCAGAATAAATTGTTATTTTGGGCCCTTGTGTTGATCATTTTGGCAGTAGGATACTGGAGGAACAAATCCAGAGTTGCAAGAAGACATTTGGGTGCCTGGGGCAGGAAGTCAATTAGTTATAAGGCTCGCCTTTCCTGCACTCATATTTATTCAGCGTGGCTATCCATTAAAAGTCCAACTTAAAGAAAGGGTGTCTGATTTATATTCCATAACTGCTGTAGTACCTACTTTAAGAGCCTATCATGTTCTTTATTTCATTAATTTGTCACACATATAAACAAAAACACAGATTTCAGAACTTGCAGTGTTTAACAAGCAGTAAGTGCTGAAATATAATGTATGTACATTTATTTTGTAAGTGTCTAATGTTTCATATATTCATGTTTTTGTTTTCTTCAATTCTACTCTTCTAATACTTGGTAAAAAATTCCCCATTATTTATTTTAAGAGGAAACATTTTTAAAAACTTTCATTGCTATAAGGCCATTTGGATCATATTTCCAATTACCTCAGCAACCTTGAATTTTCAGCTGCCATCCACCACATTCTCAGATTTGAGAGCTAAGAAATTAGTAATGTAACCACTTTCAATTCTTAAAGTAACATGCTGTAACAATAAATCGGCTTTAAGAAGTATACTGTTTGGTTAAGTGCTATTTCTATATCTAAATTCCTCTTGATAGCTGCTTTCACTGTTTGGTCCCAGCTCATGAGGACTCAGTTTGCAGTGGTATGAATCACTTCCCTGCACCGTGTCCATGATGTGTTAGGAATAAGAACATAGTGAGTCATAGTGCTTCCACTGGCTGATTTTTGGAAACAGATTGCCAGGCCTTTCTTCTTTGTCTATTTTAGTCTAAAATCTCAAGTAAAACCCATTAAACTTAACAATATTTAATAAGCCTCTACAGAGAGGCAGGTAGTGATACTACATGAAGTGTCACTGCCTAGGACTTGAACCCAGGTTTCCCTTACAGAAAGTGAAGATTCTACCACTGAAGCACCAAAGCTCATGAGACCGCTCAAGTCAAATCATATTCTGTAAATCTCACTCTAGTCCTGTCAAGACCTGGCCCTCAAAGGAACTCACAGAGGTGAGTGAGAGTGGCTGAAGAGAGAACTGCGTCCAGGGTAATACTAAGCACCAACTTCCTGCACCATCAAGTTCACTAGAGAAGAGGAAGAATGAGAAGACAGTATTGGGGCCGTGTGACTCCCTTTCAAGTAAATACCCTTCTTTAAGATTGCTGCCTGTAATATTACTCTTTTACTTGCTGTCTTTTAAATCAGACAATGACTTAATAGAATAGAGAACCATTATCAGGAGGGCTCAGTCCTTGGGAAAGACATACCATGGTTGGAAAAGTACAGGGTCAGGGAAGGAAAGAAAGAGCCTCAACAAGGTCGACTGACATGTGGTTACAACAATGAGCTTGCGGCGTTCAGTGGAGCACAGTGGGCAGTATAGTACTCACATATCATAAATATATATATTTTAATGCATACTTTTCTTATGTGAACAACTGAAGCAATAATATTTTTCTCAGATTTCCTATTTTTTTTATCTATTCCACCCATCTATCCTCGTTCATGTAGAAAAATAGCTACTCGAGATGATGACCTTTTACCTGAGACACATTCTTCCTCATGTGACCCCTTCTACGTGTCACTGGGGAATCTCAGTAGTTAAATTTTCACATGATGGCGAATGCATCATTAAAGAGCAAACATTTTTGAGATTTTTTCTGGATTTGTTTTAAAACTGCAGCTTGGATATTATCAGATCCAGATGTTTACACTCTGCTCTGTCTCACGCAACTTGTAAATATTTGATAAATGTTACCTTTTAATTCCTGATAACATTATGAAAGTGTTAAGAAATGCTACGGCCGATAACCTCTTGTGAGACTAAGATTCACATTTACCATGTAAAGTTATTGATTGACTACAGCAAAATGATTTTGTTTTAGGGAAGCAAATTCTCTCAGAGGCTATATTCAAACTTTCCCTTTATTCAACTGTGCTTATTCCAAGGACAGAGATAAGATTGTTACCCCCCTTATGACTCTCAAGCAGGTTAGCATGGGTCTGCCAAGACCAAATATTTATGGATATATGTGGCTATGCAATTTCCTAATGACAAATGTGTGATAATATGTCAAAATGAAAAATTTTTGAGACAGTCCTGTTGACTGTCTGAGTTGGGCATTTACTTAAGCTGTGTTGCTGGGAAGCAAATACCTGGCCCTCAGTTAAATAAAGCACTTTCTAATGAATGAGCCCACATTCAGAGGTGTAACCTCTGAGATCAGGACATACAGGTACAAAGCTATCGTCCTGTGTCAAAAGAACAGGGATTTCGACACAAAATACTTCATTCCAATCCCGTGTTCACAGAGCATTGACTCTTGTTACTTTATCACAACTAATAAATTGAGATTTGAATAAAGTGTTTTTACAATATATATACTATATAACATGACTCTTTTAATGTCAAATACCTAGACAAGCAAAATGAATCCAAGATGTTAAAGTACAAGATATTAGTTACTTTAGGGAACAGTGACTAGAAATGGCATGATAAGGGACTCTGAGGGTTAAGTTTCAGTCTGCTCACACAATGGGAAAACAGTTGTGACTTTAAAAAAGACAAAACACAGGACATCACATAATCCATGAAATGCTTAGTAAATATTCAACATAATCATTCCTGCTAAGATAGGTCTGTTTCGTAATCTGTATACTGCTTTTGTTAAGTGTATCCAGTTTGTGAGGGTTGATTGAGTTTTTACAGTTAAGATATACCAATAAGTGAGATTTTGTATTTGAAAGAGTCCTAGGGTGGTGTTAAGGATTAACAAGTTCCCCTGCTTCCCAAGAGTTGCCAGTTCGAGTAGACCCAGAGGTGCCTTGTAAAAGCCTGGTGATTTTTTTTTCTAAAACATCCATAAAAAACCCTGTGGAGACCAATTCTATACTGTCTCATCTGGGGTCTTGGTGAGGTGTACTCAGTGAGCCAGCAACTGGTATATTCTCACCACTGGACCAATTGGTAGCATCAGGATGGATGGCGAAGAGACTGATATTGTTCACAGTTTCAGTTTGCTCGGCTCCACGGTCAACACTCTTAACACCAGCAGTCAGGAAATCAAAAAAACGTATTGCAATGGGAAAGTCTGCTGTTAGGGACCTCTCCAAAGTACCGAAGAGCAATGGTGTCTCTCTGGAGACTAAGGTGCGCCTGATACAGGCCATGGTCTTTGCAATCACTTGTTATGCATCAGAGAGTTGGACAATGACTAGGGAGGATAGAAGGAGAATTGATGCCTTTGAGCTGTGGTGCTGGAGAAGAGTATTGAATGTACCATGGGCTGCCAAGAAAACAAACGGATTCATCCTGGAGAGGATTAAACCAAGCAACTCCTTGGAGGCAAGGATTCTGGGGCTTCGTTTGACATACTTTGGACATGTTGCCAGGAGGGACAGGTTCTTGGAGAGGGACATCATGCTTGGGAGGGTGGAGGGACGGGCAGCAGGGAAAGGCCCTCTATGAGGTGGATTGATTCAGTGACTGAGATAATCGGGATGGGAGTGTCAGAGACAGTGCGATTGGCACAGGACAGAGCAGAGTTTAGGGCTGTTGTACATAGGGTTGCTATGAGTCACAAGCGACTCGATGGCACATAACAAAAACAACAACAAATATATATATATTATAAAAATAGGTCTGCATTTACATTATACACACATGCCTTTTGTAGCTCTTTGTTCTCTTCTTCCTTAAATGTTTATTTATTTCAGGTTAAAAAACAGTCTTTTGAGTAAATATGCTTCCACTCTTGTTGATGTTCTCATGTGCACATTGACACTCATTCCTTGAATAAATTTCTTATTATGCTCAACTTAGTCCTTGTGTAGCTTTTCATGTGAGGGGACACTTAGACTCTCACTGCATTATCAGGTTCTGAGCTCCCCGAGGCAGGGGTCATGTCACAGTTATAGTCTCAGAGTCTGGAATGTGAGAGATGATCAAGAATTATTGAATTGGATCCAAAAGACCAGGTAGAGCAAGATTCCTGATAATCCTGAGTCTGGCCCTCAGTCCTTTTGGCCTTTTTTCTACACAAGAGTTCAGAAAACGGAGTACAAAAAGAGAGTTAAAGCCTAACCACTTGTGCCGTGCCAGGCTACACGGTCCACAGAGATATAGCCCCAAATCAGAGGCTATTGCACAAGGGCCAGGATGGAGCCAAGGACGAGAAAGAACTAGGTGACTTCATCATAGGTAAGCAAACAACAGCCAGCACAATGGCTTCACCTGACAAGGCAAGCTCAAGAGTGCAATGTCATGGCCAGACCTCTCCTTTCATCAGCACCGGCACAGGTGCTCCTCAGCTGGCCGTTCTTTCTGGAATGGTCTCTATCAACACTTGCCAAGTAATTTATGGATGATGTGATATCAGATGCTTTGCTTTTTATCATCTCTCAACTGTAGTTGAGATACTGTTATTCCTATTTTGCAGGTGAGGAGCCTGAAATTCAAACAGTTAAACAACTTAACGCTTAACTTTGTAAATTTTTACCCAACTTGGGAGGAGCTAGAGAGCATCATACTGAGTGAACCAACTCAGACCCACAAGGATAAATATTGTATAAAACTGTTATTATAGAATGAGTATAAGGATCTAGAAATGGTAGGAGAGGCTGGAAGCAGAGGGATTTGGATGTGCAGAGGGATGAGGGGGTTAATCATTGGGTTGTACAATTTGATGGATGGGGAGGTGAGAGAATTTGAAAGAATTTATTCAAAATTGTATTCAAAAATTGTAAATAAACTAGTAAACAAGCAAACAAAAAAAACCCCACTGTCTTTGAGTCAATTACAATTCATGGAGACACTCACTGGGTTTCTGAGCCTATAAAATAATATCATCAAATTACTTCATCTTTCTCTTCCAGAGCAATAATCAGTTTGTTTATCTGAACCATGAAACTTTCTGTAACCAGTATAATGTATATAATGTACTTGACTATCATGGTTCCTCACTAAGGTCTCTTTGATTCCAAAGTCTATGCATTTCTTACTCCAATGAGCATGCCTACAAAAATTTCCTTTCCAGTGCTAGCCTTAATCAATGCCTCGTGGACAGCTGGAGTTCTTTGCTGAAAGGACTGGTAGGCCAGTGCACAGCCGGCTGCATAGAGTTATGAGACACTCAGCTTCATCCTGTGCTACTCTGTTCCCACAACCTATACCCATATGCCCCTAGGAATTCAATTATGCCACCACCCTGCAAGGGGCAGACTTGAAGATCTCCCCCCTACCACGTCATATTGTTATTACCAAGCTATATTGTTCTGTTCTATTCTATTCTATTCTATTCTATTCTATTCTATTCTATTCTATTCTATTCTATTCTATTCTATTCTATGTTATTGTTATATACCAAGTTATATTGTTGTTAGCTATATGTATATTTATAATATTTATATAAAATAGTTGACTCTATGGCACATAACTCATAAAAAAGACATATATTTCACATGTATTAGTGTATAATATAGCAGCCATAAAATTGTGTACAAAGATACTAAAGCCAATTCATGACTGAGTAGCAGGTGAAGGGGTTAGTAATATTAGTAATTAGATATTAATTAAAGAAAAAAATTTAAATCAGCACTGGGGGCCTAGCGTCAAGAAGCTGTGCTGCAATCCTGAAAGCATGAAGCTCGAATCCACCAGCTGCCCTACAGAAGAAGGATGGGCAATTTCATCCTATGTGATTAACTGTCTCTGAAAACCAGCCAGAGTCAAGTACGGGTCAGTTCCAATTCAAAAGTATACAACGACAACAACAAGTATTAATGTAGCTTAAAATTTTCTTAATATATTTTCAGTTCTGTAAAATATCTATAAAACATTTATGAAAGTGGAAAGAACATCAAGACAACGGTCGTAGTTAGTAATATTCAAGTTACAGTTTTCTCATTAGCTCTGTACTCTTGTACTAATCAAGCAAAAGTTATGCTAATTGGCCTTACAGAAGAGGTTAATTGATACTGCTTTACTGTATTATGGGTTTGGAGAGACAATAAAATTATATGCATAAATGCATGTAAAATTTCAAAGTTATGAATTAATGAAATCACCCTATACATTGAAAATTTAGTAATGCGAATCCTCTAATTGTATTACATACATAGGATGATTAGACTGGTGATCACTGTTAACACATGCCAGACAAAAATAATGGCTGCCATCTGCCTTTTGTACAGATTGGCTACTAATACCAGAAACAATATTTGCATAAACTAGTAGTTTCAGCACAGAAACTTTTGAAATATTTGCTGCTGTTATTTGCCATCCAGTTGGAATAGATTCATAGGTGACCTTCCATGGGTTTTCAGAGGGTAGAAATTGTGCAGGAGGAGAATGCCCATCTTTCTCTCAGGAAGCTGCTGATGGACATTCACCAGCCTTTGAGCTGGTGGTGTAACTCCTTATGATTAGAAACCCTGTTTGGAAACATACTAGCATATAAATTTAGACCAAAGTTGATCTGAAACCAAAATATTTGGCTTTGATGTTCAGAAAAGCCATGGTTCTATACTTTTGAGGGTTGGGGCAGGATTACAGGGTTGTAGAGGGACAGGCCTGTGCTATGCAGATGATGCAACCTTGCTTGTCAGGAGGGACCAATCCTTGAAGAAGGACATCATGCTTGGAAAGGTGGAGGAACAGCGCAGGAGAGGAAGGCCCTGGATCAGATGGATTGACAAGGTAACTAGGGCAGTGGATTCAGTTTGTCAGGGTCAGTGAGACTGGGTCAGGATAGGGCAGGGTTCAGAGCTATTGAACATAGGGTCACTATGAATCACAGACGACTTGACGGCATATAACAACAACAAGAGGCACAGGGATCTGGGAAATTATTTTGGCAATGGGAACATTCTATATGTCTAAAATTAATTAATAATGGTTGCTACAATCACAAACTATGTTTTCTGAGGGCTCTGCTAGGCTCAGCAAGAATCAAAAGACAAATACCACATAAGACTACTATTATAAAAATAGTATAGACACAGGCCAGGGGAAAGAAGGATAAAATGGATAGAGAATGAACACCATACTGGAATAGGAAAAATGAAGGGCAATCTGAAAGGAATGGATAATTAGGCATTATAGATAGATAGAAAGAGAAAGAGATAGGTATAGATGATATAGATAGATAGATAGAGATAGAGACAGAGATAGAGATATATATAGAGAGATAGAGAGAGAGAGAAATATATAACAACACTATGGAGCAAGACATGCATCACAAACTGAATTGAGGGAAGAGGTGGGAGGAAATGTGTATCAATGAATGTTTGAAACCCCATCTTTCACTTATATAACAATTTTTTAAAAGAAAAAATCAAAAGAGCAAGTATGTCAATGTAAGGGTAAGGGGGTAGGGGGGAGAACTATCATGACTAATTAGCAATGCCTGCCACAAGTATGAGTAGAGGTATGCATACTATGCACATGATTTCCATTACCTAATCAAACAAAATGAAAGGAACCCTGGTGGCCGAGTGGGTAAGGAGTTGAACTGCCAACCCAAAGTCAGAAAGTTTTAATCTACCAGCTGCTCTGTGGGAGAAAGGTGGACAATATCCTCTCGTGTGATTTACTGTCTCTGAAAACATGCTGAGGGGTCAGCTAAAAGTCGATTCAGGCGTGACAACAATTAGTTTGAGAACTGGGACGATAAGGGTTGTTGTGTCAGAATTAATGAGACTGGCTCAGGACAGGGAAGGATTCAGAGCTGCTGTACATAGGGTGGCTATGGACCGCAGGTGACTCAACCAATATCTTTCTATGATAAGTCTGGAAGCAGGAATGGCATCCACTTTCTAAATGATTTGCCTCTGGAAATTCTATGAACTTTGAAAAATGTCAATAGTCGTAGAGGGGCTTCAAGACTTTTGTTCATTTCATCTCCTTGTCAAAGATCAGTTGACCATAGATAGATGGGTTGATCTCTGGATTCTCAATTTGATTCCATTGATCTATGTGTCTGTCATTGTACCAGTACCATGCTGTCTTGACCACTACGGCAGTGTAGTAGGATTTGAAATCAGGGAGTGA
>NW_006399975.1:2251900-2298668 GCF_000299155.1 Elephantulus edwardii | reverse complement strand
GAGTGGAAGCCCAAAATCTCTGTAAATGTTTATGAAAATTAATAAAATATAATTATAGAAAAAAGAAAACACAAACAAACAAACAAAAAAGACTTTTGTTCATAAGGTTGTTATGAGTCATGCTCGACTTGAAGGCAACAATTTTTATTTTTAACAACAATTTTGTTTTACAACTAATAAAGTCACGCAGAAAGTCAATGAATAAGTCAAAAAGTTATCTAAAATTCTCCAATTCAATGTAATTACTTCATTATCCATTTTCCATCAAATAAGACATACAATATTTTTATTTGCTTATAGCTGAGATTATCTGTGCTTTACAGTTTGGCTCATAATGTTGGATTCAAGGTTTCATGATGGTATTCTTCTCCAGGATGTTTTTATCTATCTTAGACCACATCTTTTCTAGATTACTCTATCAGAAATGCAGCATAATGAGAGCCTTCACTGAATATGAAGCAGATTCCTAGAAAACAAGTGAGCATTGATTTTTTTGTATTGACGTGCTTTTACTAACTGACAGGAAGTGTTCTTTGAACACCTCTCTCTCGACTGTTCCACTCCAATAAGCCACTGAGTTTGATCATTTCCAACTCATGGTCCATGCTCAGTCTGGAGAGCTGAAAGCTTCATTAGCTGAGTAGGGAGCAACAGCTAACCATGCCTCCTTTGCCCATATGTGGTGTTTTCATGATGTAAGATTTGCATCCTGACCTGAATATAAGGCATTCATTTTGTAAAGTGTGAATAGGAAGTTGACTGGGAACACTTTGGTACTTTCTTGTCTCTATAAAAAGAGATTTAGTTAGAAACAAACTTGCAGGTGAATTGCTCACATATCCAGTGTATATACAGTGTATATATATTTGTGAAACAAAGATTATAAAATTAAAAAACAAACAAACCAACCCAAAACTAGTCCCCCTCGCCTTGACTTTGAATGCACATTCTATCCACTTAGACATCAGTGAGCATCATGCATTATTGAGGATCATAGGCAATCAGTTGTATTGAGGGGTATGATGTTTTGAAGGCAGAATTGGGGAAGTTACTAAAGTCATTGCTATTGGAAGGAGAGTGAAATGAACTCTTCTGGGATAGAATGAGCCCACTAGGTCGGTGTAATACCAGATTGCCATGTAAGCACTGGAGTATTATAGTGTTAACAAAATTCTGATAAATCCTGGTTGGCAGTGCTGCTTTAGCCAGATATTCTCACCTGCCAAAAAGAGCTTCTCAGAGCTTAATTATTTCTCGTTTTATTTTTAAAATCAACATAACAATTGGAAGAGAAGGGAAAGCATTTCAGTCCTAGTAATTTACATTAGAACCGTTGTACAGTCTAGTGTGTTTCTTCATGATAAATCTCCCTGGGTAAACACATCTTCAATTTTAAAATATCTCAACCCACAACGGGTTCCAACTCATCGTGATGGTCCATTGGGTTTCTAAAGCTGTAAATCACAACAGGAGGAGGTTACTCATCTATCCCCCTTGGAGCTGCTAGTGGAGTTGAACAGCTAGAGACGTAGCCTTTTCATTAGCAGCACAGCTCCCTACTGACTGTGCCCACCAGAGCTTCCTCATCTTTTCCATAACTGTTGTTGTTGAGTCCAGGAACCAACCCCATAGCTGATCCTCCGGTGAGATTTCAGGGACAATCACATGAGAGGATATTGCCCAGCCTCCCACAGAGTAGCTGATGGGTTCAAACAGTGTGCCTTCAGGATCGCAGTGCAGCTTTTTACCACTAGACCACAAGAGTTGCCTTTCCATAAGTGTAAGTAAAAATGAATGAATGAATGAATACATACATACATACATACATAATAAATAAGTAAAATAAATAAAATCTAGAATGGTAGTTTGTTGTTACTAGCATTAAACTTAACCCCACAACATACCTCCTCCTTAATGGTAGATTTTTCAGAAGTAGATTACCAGGATTTTTTTCTGAGGTACCTCTTGCTGGACTTGACCCACCAGCCTTTAACGAGTGTTAATGAACTGCTTGCACAAGGAAATTCTGGTCTTTTCATATTTATTTAGCTATTATGTTATCTATGGTCAACCCTCTTGGCACCAGAAGCCAGGAAATGAAAAGATACATTGCGATGGGAAAGTCGGCTGTTAGGGACCTCTCCAAAGTACTGAAGAGCAGTGGTGTCACTCTGGAGACTAAGGTGGTCTGATATAGGCTATGGTCTTTGTAATCACTTGTTATGCATCAGAGTGCTGGACAATGACTAGGGAGGATAGAAGGAGAATTGATGCCTTTGAGCTGTGGTGTTGGAGAAGAGTATTGAGGGTACCATGGACTGCTAAGAAAACAAACAGATTCATCCTAGAGAGGGTTAAACCAGGCTGTTCCTTGGAGGTAAGGATTCTGGGGCTTTGTCTGACATACTTTGGACATGTTGGAGAGGGACATCATGCTTGGGAGGGTGGAGGGACGCCCTCGGAAGGGAAGACCCTCTATGAGGTAGATTGATTCAGTGACTGGGGTAATCGGGATAGGTGTGTCAGAGACAGTGCGATTGGCACAGGATAGAGCAGGGTTTAGGGCTGTTGTACAGAGGGTCACTATGAGTCGCAAGTGACTCGACGACACAAAACAACAACAACAACAACATTATGTTATCAACTAGATAGACTAGAGTCTATATATTTAAATCTTTTATTGCTAGAAATCTTAAGTTCTTTTCAATAGCTGGTCATAATATTACAACTAATAGTTCCATGAATATTGTTGATTATAACAGATTTGCCATATCTTATGGGGTGGTATAAATAAATTCAGAATTATCCAAACATATTAAGATAGTTATAAAACTGCCATCAGTTTTCTTCAGCCCACAAAACTATTACTTTGCTTTAGAATTCTTTTCTTTTTTTCCATTTCTTTAGTCATGTAAAATACTTTAAACTGTTTACCAGGAAGAGATATGCATCTTTCCTTCATTAACATTTATTTTTCAAAACTGGTTTTCTCAGTCATATGTCAATTATTTGATAAGTTGTCTGTTTACTAGTAATTATATGTAAACTACATGTAAATGGGGAGCACTGGTGGCCAAGTGGCAGGAAGCTGTGCTGCAACTGGGAAGGAAGAAAGTTCAAGTACACCAGCTGCTCAGGGAAGAAGGATGAACAATTTCCTCCCATGTAATTAATTGCCTCTGAAAACTCACTGGAGGGTCAGCTATGGATCAGTTTCAACTATTGGTACACAACAACAACAACAACAATGTATAAAAGCAGACATTCTATAACTTTACTAACAAAAGTGTATTGTTACGTACATTTGTATCTAACCCAAGTATAAAAACTAACATCACTCCTAGACGGGGAGGCAGTTTTTGAGAAGAATCTCACTGCTTCCCCAGATCTGAAAGAAAGTGCTTTGGATATTTGCAATCCCTCTGTCTTACTGGCAACTGACTACAGAAAGAACCCCTTGTATTCAGTAACATATCCTTGATAATCCTTAAAACCTAGGTATCTTTAGTTAGTGTGTCATTCCCATCACTCTCATTTTTATTGTCAAACATGCTTTATTATTACTGCAAATGGCTGAATATTTAAAATGCTTGAACTTTTGCCAAAAATCTTATGTACTGTTTCATGAGTTAAGGCCTTGGCCAGAATGGGTGCTGTTTTTGTCTCTCCACTCAGTTTGGAGGGCAACTTCCTAAAAGGATAAAAACAGTGTCTGGAGCTGCTTTAGACAGACAGCACCACTGACATTCTAGACACAATACCCCTTCATGACAGTAGCCACAGCAGGAATATCACTAAGCAGGCCTGCCTGAAATAAAAATGGCACTTTTATGGCTATGGATGTGTTGTCCAAAGACCATTTAATCACCACGAAGGTTTTCCCCCCTTGTCTGTAGTAAGCAGCATTTTGTAACGGTAGAGTTCTGCTAATGCACACTTCTGCCGGGAAGCTTCCCAGGGTGGGGCACAAAAGATGCTAAGTGGCAGGGGGGGTGATGGGGAGAAAGCCATTAACACTCCAGCAGCGAGGTCAGATTTGATGTTTCCTTTTGTTTGCAGGATCCAAATTAAGAAGCTGCTTCTGTACTTTCGCCCATTGCCTCCCACCTAAACACACTCTTGGGTCATCTCGCTCTGGTCACATCTTTTGACAATTAGCCACCCATTAACAGGATGATTGAAAAGGAGCCAGAGTGGTTTACACATAAAGTGCTTACTCTTTTCCAGGAAGAACACATATCTCTCCAGTTTTCATTAATGCTTTGGCCGATTAGTACACAAAATAAAATACTGACACTCTGGAAAGCACTAACAAAGAGAAGACTGTAGAGCCAGAAAGAAGAAAATGAAGGAGCAGAAACAACCCTTAGAGGCGTTCTTCTTCCTTTTTTTGCAAACATGCCTCAGGAAAAGGAGGAGGAGGAGGGTGTTATCTTGCTTCTATCTTTTTCTACCTTTAAAGCCAGTATTACCAGCCATTTTACTTGTACTTTACTATTATTATCTGGGTGATGGCTGTGACATGTTGATCATATATGGCAGTGAGAAAATTGATTTCCCTCAACAGAAATGCTTCCAATTTTCCCAGGGCCATAATTTTATGTCCACAACAAAATAAAAGGGTCATTTTCCTTAAGATGAGGGGAATTGAAATCTTTGATAAAAGCTATGGTAAATGTTGTACTTTTGATTGCGGAAACTGCAGTTTTCACAAACATCTGGCCCGTCTGATTTGGGATTGTGGGCTAGGGGCAGGAGGGAGGGGTCTGAAGGCAAAGAACTGGTGTTGTTATTTTTCTTTAAAGGGCTGAATGTGCTTTAAGAATGCCCTGTAAGTCCGCAGATTCCCTCTAAGTGTTCATATTCCCATTAAAGGGAAGCTGTAGGGGTGCTGCTTTGAGCTATCTGCCAGCAAGCACTGGGACTTTAAAGAGCCAAGCTCATGCAGATGGTCACTTCTCAAAGAATGAACACCTGTGCAGCTGCTTGGCTCCCTGGGAGCCTGCCATCAAATATATTTATAAACTTACCCATATCACTTTGAAAGCCAAATATATTTTATTTCAAAGAACATGGTGAGTGGAAGGGTGGAGACCAGGAACCAATTAAAGTTGTGTGTTGTTAGGTGCCATCAAATCAGAACCAACTCATAACTGACCCTCCCATGGGTTTTCAAAGGCAAAGGAATTTGCCTCTTTTTCTCCTGTAGACCTCCTGCTGGGGAATGAAACCACATGCCTTTGGGTTGGCAGTGCATATCTCTACCACTAGACCACCAGGACTCCCTATCAAAGTTACATATGCCCAGACGCACACACACTCTCTCTCACATACATTGTTTTCTGACTGGAGCTCTAAGTGTTTGTTTTGGTTTGGGGGGGGGGGGTTTGTTTGGTGACTAAACTTTTCCCAGTCTTATAGAAACTGATTTCCAAGGAGCTGACAGAAGCAACATTTACCAACAAATATTTAGAATCAGAGGTCTCTGCTTCATTCTGAATATACACTCATGGTTAAACTGTAGACTTTATAGCCAAATAGTCCAGGGGTTTGACATTTGATTTTCCAATTAAAACAATGTTGTTATATATTGACTATGGACAAGGAAGAGATAATAAGAGAATATAGTTTTTTAAATGGTAACTGCTCTGGAGTAAGACATAACTGATGATCTTGCTGGTGGCCTAGTGGATAAAGTTGTGCTGCCAACACAAAGTTGGGCAGTTTGAACCCACCACCCGCTACATGAGAGAAGCACTGGCAATCTCTTTCTATGTGATTTGCAGCCTCTGAAAACTTGCTGGAGGGTTAGTTGGCTATGAGTCAGTTCAACTCAACAGCAATACATTTGGATGGGGAATTTTGTGTATGCATTTTCTTTGTTAAAAAAACAAACAAACTCCAAATTTACTGCAGTTGTAACTGACTCATAGTTGACCCTCCACTGGATTTCTGAAGCTGTAAACCAAGCATAGGATTTCCCCTTTCCAGCTGGTGGGATCAAACCACCTGAGAAGCATGTTCTTTGGGTTAGTAGCCTAACTCAATAGGCCAGCCCACATGGTCTGCAATACAAAAGCACAACTTTTCTAATTTTATAAAAAATAGTAATTTTTATGATGAGATTTCCTTGTATAATGAATATTCATTAGTTAGAAAGCAAAAATTCACAATTCATTATAAATCTGGGGATTCTCTTGAAAAATTAATTCTAAGAGTGGTAAAAGTACAAGAAAAATCAATACAATCTCCCTAAAAGCACATTTTTTAAAGAAAAAGTCTTTCTTTATACTTCTCACTTTTTCTTCTTTTTATTGAATGTTCTTTTACTTCCACTAAACTGAAACTGAAATTCCCAGTATCTATACACTGGGATGGCTGTTCCTTATGGGATTTTGTTGCATGTTGTTAAGTGCTGTCGGAGCAGAGCCAATGCACAGCCAGCTGACCCTCCAGCTGATTTAGCTGACTTTGCCATCCGAATGAGGTCAGGCTGATTAAACCCATCCCATTGGTGCTGTTTCAATTCCAACTCACGGTGACCCTATACAGTAGAGTAGAACTGTCTCAGCGTTTCAGAGCCTATAATCTTTACAGAAGCAGATAGACACATCACCTTCCTGTGGAGTGACTGATGGGTTTAAAATGCCAAAGGCTCTGCATGTGATAAAGAGTTTGAAGATAAACTGCAGGTGAAAAGATTACATATCTTATTTTCAAGAACATAGAATATTTTTGTTGATGTCATTGGCTTGATCCTAACCCTTGTGACAGAGTAGAACTGACCAATAGTTTCCGTGACTATAAACTTCAAGTTGTGCTCCTGGGCAGTCTTCATTTGGTTTAGCAGCTCTTGTCATTCATCTTTGTTTCTCTTGTTTATTTATGTAATTTCTTTTCCATGCCAATAGAAATTAACTTTAAAAATGCCTTACACTAATCCTGTCTTGAACTTTGGTGGCCTAGTTGCAAGAAGCTGCACTGCAATCCTGAAGGTACATGGTTTGAGGACATCAGCTGCTCCACAGAAGGATGGGCACTCTCCTCCCGCTGGAGGGTCAACTATGGTTTGGTTCTGATTTGACACAACAGCAACAACACAAACACAACAACAAACTTCAAGGAACAGAATCTAGATTGAGTTGAGTCTAGATTTGTTTGTTGGTTTGAGGGTTTTGTTTTGTTATTGTTGTGTACCATCAAATTGGATCCAACTGGCACAGGAGGAGATTGCCCCTCCTCCCCCAGCAGAGCATCTGGTGGATTTGAACTGCATGCCTTCAAGATTGCAGTGCAGCTGCACTAGGCTTGCCACTAGGCTACCAGAGCTCCCACAGAGTTGAGTGTAGATTTAAATCTTTCAGCTAACCTTTCAGTTTGTAGCTGGAGTGAATGCTGAACCATTGCACTACCAGGTTTCTACATGTTTCTACATGCAAATTTGTTGTTGTTATTAGGGGCCATCAAGGGGCGTATGACCCAGTGTGTATAGCCCAAGTGTTCTAGTGTGACCTGTAAGCCAAAGACGGTTTTGCATTTTTTTTAATCATTGAAAAAAAATGTAAGAAGAATAATAAATATTTCATGGAAAAATATTATATAGAATTTCAATGTCATTGTCAATAAATATTTTATTGAAGACTTACAGTCATTCATTTACTTTTGTCTATGGCTGCTTTCACATTACAACTATGGAGCTACAAGTAACTGCAACTGTGACTGCTAGGCACAGAAAGTCCAGAATACCTATCTGTACCTTCAGCCCACTCATTCCTTTCCCTAGAGGCAGGCAGTTGCTGTTGGGTGGATTCTGGCTTCGGGTGGTCCCTGAGTGCAGAGCAGAACTAAGCTGTATAGGATTCTCAAAGGTGTGGCCACATGGTCACACCCACATCTTGAAGCAGATAGCCAGGTCTTTCTTCCAACTGACAATAGGTATGTTCAAACTGCCAAACTTTCAATTAGTAGTAAAGTATATAACCATTTGTGACATCCAAAGACTCCTCATTTCTACACAGGGTAAAGTTGATTATCCAAAAGCTCTCTCAATAGAAGTTATCATGTAAATACACTTGATGCACAAATACATTTACTTTGTGGGCAAGAACGCCACTGAAGTGTGAAACTATCAAGAAATCTTCCTTTCCCAAGTCAAAATTTGGATAAAGTTTATAAAGCCTTTGCCTATGGTACACATAATCTATCAGTATTGCTGAAGAGTCAGTCCTGAAAATTGAAGTGAAACATACTCAATGAAACCCTTCAAATAATAGAAATTCTCAGAGGACTGGAAATAAGTGCTGATACTTTGTCAGCCAAGAACATTTTTGCTCCTCTCTTCAGAGGCGACAGGAGCACTGATGGTACAGTCCACAGAGAGTTGTGCTGCTGACACAAAGGCTGCCTAGGTCTGGTGGTTCTAATCCACCAGCCTTTGGGAGAAAAATGGGCAGTCTGTCTGCTGTGATTTACAGTGTCAGAAACCCAGTGGAGGATCAGTATGAATTTGAACCAGCTGGAAAGCAATTAATGAGATTCAGAGGTGATAGGAGCTCTGGGGGCTCTCTGGCTAAAACATCTGGCTCTAACTAAAATTTTGGTTCAAACCCTCTAGACAATAGTTGGTATAATTTGTAAAGATTTAGCACCTTGGAAACTCTATGGGGACAGTTCTGCTGTCTTACGAGATTACTATAAGTTAGAAGAGACTTAACAGCAATGGGCCCATTTAGAGATGCAGGCAATACTGTAGGAGGGGGCAGAAATAAAGAAAAACAACACACCAAACCCTCTGCCAGCTCATGTTGTGGTTATGTTGTTATGTGTTGTCAATTCAACATAGACTCATAGTGTCCCAATGTACAGCAGTTCTGAAGCTTGCTCTATCCTGAGCCAATTTCATTGTCTCTGAAACACCTACCCCCATTACCCAGTGACTGAGTCAATCCAGGTTATCGAGGGTCTTCCTTTTCTGTGCTGTCCCTCCAACCTCCCAAACATGATGACCCTCTCCAAGGACTGGTCCCTCCTTACAACATGCCCAAAGTATGTCAGACGAAGCTTCAGAATCCTTGCCTCCAAGGAGCAACCTGGTTTCACCCTCTCTAAGATGAACCTGTCTGTTTTCCTGGAAGTCTATAGTATATTCAATACTCTTCTCAAGCACCACAGCTCAAAGTCATCAATTCTCTTTCTATCAACCTTATTCAATGTCCAGCTCTCTGATGCATAGCAAGTAATTGCCAATACCATGGCCTTGGTCAGGTGCACCTTAGTCTCTAGATTGACCTCACGACTCTTCAGCACTCTGGAGAAACACCAGACAGCAGACTTCCCCAATGCAATTTGTCTTTTGATTTCCTGGCTCTTGCCATCAAAAATGTTGATTGTGAAGCCAAGCAAGCTGAAACTATTACCAATCTCAATCTCTTCATCTTCTATCAAGCTGCTGCCAATTCATAGCAAGCATTAAAGACAGAGCATTTCTGTCCCTGTAGAATTTTCAAGGCTATAAATCTTTACAGAAGCAGACTATTTTATCCTTCTCCTAGCAGCTGAGGGTTATAATCACTGCACCACCAAGGCTGCTCAGGTAATAAAGAAAGCCGACTTCCATTTTTGTGAGTGCTCTTTGAATGTTCATCTCTCTTTTTGTAGTGCATTTTAAATGACAGCAATTATAAATGGCTCTGAGGCCCTGACTTAGGTAAGATGAGTGACAAATGATAAGTGAGTGACACTCATTTGATTCCATAGTCCTGCCTCTTAAATGTAAAAAGGTCCCTGCATTTTTAACAGTAACAATGTATTAGAGTAACTTGTCTGCCTCATTAACATGTGGTCTGATCTAGGTAAATCAATTTGGAGGATGTCAGCATATGTAATCCTTCCCAAGGGTGAATTGTGGCTTTTTCCAATTTGTTGACCTTCTGGTTACGCCCAAAAGAGTTTTCTCATCTCATCACTAGATTGCCCTGGATACTGAACATGTCTGTGCTGAAGTAGGATTATGAATAAGCCACTCTTCATAGAGTCTTAGAAACACAGAGGATTAGTTTATGCTGAAATGCCAATGAACTGCAGGGTTGTTCAGAAAACCATCAAGCTTCGAGAAGGTGTATTTGCTACTGTAGAATCAGATTTCTGGTGTGAATTATATTTACTAAGGATCAGAATTTGAGACCCTACAGAGCATGACTACATCTTTCATGATTGCAGGATTTGCAAACCCACTGCCTTTGATTCCAACTCATAGAAATGTTCCTTCAGATTGCCAAAGCTATATATCTCTACAGGAGACTACTGCCTGTCATTCTCACTCAGGGCAGCTAGTTCAGCAGGTAACACATTATGCTAGTAAGAACGTCAAATGAAATTTTCAAGATCTCTACTGTGTTCCAAGTATGATTCACTAAGTGTGTAATTTGAGTGAGTGGCTAAATCGCTAGATCGAATACTTCCTATTGCCATAGATATCTCTATCTTTCTCTATCTATCTATCTATGTATCTATCTATCTTCTATCA
This sequence comes from Elephantulus edwardii, assembly GCF_000299155.1. Lineage (NCBI taxonomy): Eukaryota > Metazoa > Chordata > Mammalia > Macroscelidea > Macroscelididae > Elephantulus > Elephantulus edwardii. The sequence goes on along the minus strand of NW_006399975.1, from coordinate 2,288,143 downwards.
TCTATCTATCTATATCTTTGACTTTGGCTCCTACTTGAATAGGAATGTGTAATGCCTACAATAACCAATGGGATTTTATGGTCCTAGTCTCCTATTCCCTTGGTAAGGGCTAAGGTTAGAGTGTTCTTTCAAATCAGATCTCCATAATATGTTTATTGGTATACAAAAAGAGAAATAAGTGTTCTCTGGACAAATTTACAAAGGATGAAGTTAAACAATGTTAAGCAAGGAATTTTACTGTTATGTTTCTCAGAGCTTTTAATGTGGTTACTATATGTGCTGAGCAACTCTAAGGATACAATGCTTACATGCATTTACTAAACTATTAGGTCAGAAACCGCTTCTTAAAAACAGCAACTAAATATCTATGGCATACTGTTTAGTAAATGGTGAATAAAAAGCTTTAGGAAATCAAGAGAGGAAGAAACTCGCGTCTAAATATTGAGTGAAAGTTACCTTGTGTCAGAGAATGTTGGGGCGGGGAATGGATGATGATGTTTTCCTGATTTCTGTGTTCTCAGACATTGGACAATGGATTCCTGGGAGACCTCACAGATATTACAAGCCTTTCATGTCAGTATAATTTTTCAAAAATGTGCAAATTACTTCTGTGATTAATAATGCATATATTTGTTTTAAGTCACTAATAAATTCACTAGAAATTTTCTTTGGTCATTTCTAAGGTAACAGGACTACACATATATGGGGATCATTTGGGGGAAAATGATTTGGTATTGTTGAACAACAAAACCATTCGCTTCATTATATGCATGAGGAATTGACATTGGTCTCTATAAAATGAAATCAGATTGGTTTTGCCATAATTACTTGGTAATCTTCATTCTATTTGTGTTTGGACAAGAAGTATTCTATGGGTCAGTTTTTTTGTTTGTTTTTTTCCCAAGTCAATTTAAAGTCTAAGGGGTTTGTACAGGTAATTTCTAGATGTTTTATAGGCAGGTTGGAATTTTTTTTGTCACTTACATAATGACAAAATTTATTTTATAAATCCAAATTATCAATACACCATATATTCATTGTTCCCTTAAGACTGGAAGGGACTGATTTGTTATGTACAGTTATTTGGCAACATTACCAGACTACTAGAATTTGTAGGAATAAATGTGTTTGCTTGGAAAGTTTTTCTAGCAAGTCCTCTCTAAGTTCATAGTTGTTGTTGTTGTTATGTACCATCGAATCACTTGCCACTCATAGCGACCCTATGTACAACAGCCCTAAACCCTGATCTATCCTGTGCCAATCGCACTGTCTCTGACACACCCATCCTGATTACCCCACTCACTGAATCAATCCACCTCATAGAGGGTCTTCCCCTCCTGTGCTGTCCCTTCACGCTCCCAAGCATGATGTCCCTCTCCAAGGACCAGTCCCTCCTTACAACATATCCAAAGTATGTCAGACAAAGCTCCAGAATCCTTGCCTCCAAGGAGCAGCCTGGTTTAACCCTCTCCAGGATGAATCTGTTTTCTTGGCAGTCCATGGTACATTCAACAGTGCTTTATCCTTATTGCACCTTAAAACATTCTTTGAACTGATAACGTAAAGTTCAGTATCTAGATCTGACATCAGTACTAGAAGGTAAATCTTGAGTATTACGTAAGAATTGCAACTGGAAGCAGGAGCAGCATTTTCATGAGCTCCAGGATTGCCTTTGACAGCCATTATCTCATGCTTACCAAGGTGTATTCAAGACATAGGTCTTGAGTGTTCCAGTTTCTCTGTAATCAGAACAAGCTGCTCCACTTTTTCAGAATATCTTGTTTTTCATCAAACAAGAGGAGGGCCACAGAGGATGGGGTCTGGCTGACCACTTGATCCTGATCCTTGTAGAAGACTGACCTGCTACATCTCTTTTTGTAATTATTTCTTACTTTCCATTTATATCATATTAAAAATACAGTTATCATAGCTGGCATTCAGTTATAAGGGCACATATATATTCCTTCACTGCCTTAGGCAGGCTAACACTGTTCCTTTTAAATTGTATTATGCTAAAAGTAAATAGGATACATTTGAACAGTGAGGAGCTAGGCTGTTCCTTTAAAACGATCCCATTGTGGTAAATGCTTTAGTAAATGCCTGGTTAGCAATCTAGGAGAAATCAAAGAAGGAAATACAAATGTTTAAAATAGCTCCTTTGAGCCAAGAAGTATCTGACAAAGGGGAAAAAAAACCCAAAAAACAAACAAACAAACAAACAAACAAACAAAAAACCAAAACCAACCCCATCCACTTCGTAAACAACTTGTCTCCAGAAACTCTATGAACTTTGGTAAATGTTGATAGTTGTTGAGAGACTTCAGGCCTTTTGTTCATAGGGTCGCTATGAGTCATGCTCGACTAGAAGGCAGTCATTAACAACAACAACAATGTTTACATATGTAAGTGGGTGAGTTGTACAAGATATACAAGGTGGATGGGCAGTGACTCCTTCCACAGGCACGGGCATGCCAACGATTTCTCTTACACATGGGCTGATGGTCAGGTTGAGGGTACTGTTAAGAGTCACAGTGGTGCCAACAACTGGAAGGAAGTCTGGAAGAATTTCATCAGCCTTCCTACAGAGATGTTCTCTCCTTTCTTTTCTTAATCTTTTCTTTTTCCTCAATCTTGCAGACGACCGTTTGCACTCTTCCTGGATGATACCCTTGATATCCTCCCACAACTTATCTGGCCTTTGCTCATTAGTGAGCACATCCAGGGCAGCATCTCTTTGTTGAAATAAATCAATTTGTGTGCTGTCAACTCCTGGAGCCTTGTTTTTTGCCAATTCCTTCATAGCAACTTGAACTTCCTTCTTCATCACCATAGGCTCTTACTCATATGTTATTTCATGAAATTCCTCTGTGTCAGCCAATTCCTTCTGATACAGTGACTCTGTGTACTCCTTTCATCTTCTTTTGATACTTCCTGGATCACTCAACATTCTACCCAAACTATCTTTAAGTACTGCCACCCATGTCTTGAATTTGTTTTTCAACTCCTTCAGCTTAAGAAATGCTGAGCGAGTCCAGACCTTTCGATTTTCTGACTCTAGCTCTCTGCACATTTCATTATAGTGTCTTGCTCTCTTGTCCTGAGCTGCCTTTTGAAATTTCCGTTCAGATCTTTGATTTCTTCCTTTAGCTTTGCCTTCTCGGCGCTCTAATACTCAGAGTCTCATCTGACATCCATCTTGGTCTTTTCTTCTTCTTCAGCCTTTGTAATGATCTTTTGCATTCTTCATGGATGATTTTCTTGATATCCTCCTAGAGCTCATTTGGTCTATGCTTATTGGTGCTCAAGGCCTCAAATCTGTTCCTGAGATGGTTTTAAAATTCGAGTGGGACAAAACATAAGGTCAAATCTTGGTCCCTGTGGACTTGACTTAATTTTCCTCAACTTCAATTTGAACTTGCATAATAGTGGTTGGTGGTCTGTCCCACAATCAGCACCTGGCCTGGTTTTCACAGCTGATATTGAGCTTTTTCAATGAGTCTTTCCACAAATGTAATCGATTTGATTCCTATGCATACCATCAGGTTTTAACAGAGAGTAGCTAACATGAGTTGAAGAAATTATGATGTTAAAGAGCTAAAGAGAAGTTTTCAGAGGGCTCTAAAAGTTCATTACAATGAACTATGCAAAGATACTTGAATAGAAAATGAAATGAGAAGAACATACTCAGTTTTTCTTAACCTAAAAGAGCTGAGGAAAAAACTTAAGACTCAAATTTTAACACTAAATTATTTACTGTGGGTAAAAGATTGAATGACAAGGAAATTATAAAAATAGATTGAAAGAATTGTTTTAATAAATAATTGATTCTTTTCAGCCATTTCATGCGATAAGAAGTCATCAATAACCCATGATATTCAAGGAATAAATACAAGCTGCCCAAAAAACAAGGCTCCAAGAAATGACAGAATTTTGAAACAGAGTTGATTGCTGAACTTGAAGGCATCTTTATTCGTGCCTATCACAAAGGAAAGTGGTAGAACAGAATGTAGAAATAGTCAATATATCATTAGTATCACACACAAATCAAATTATGCTGAATAACATTTTAAAAATTGTTGCAATAGTTTTAACAGGTCAGAAATTTAAGGCAGATTCAGATGACATGGGAAAAGGGATATGATTGTTGACGTCAGATGGATGTTAGCTGTAATTAGAGAATCTCAGGAAGATGTTTACTCATATCTCATTAACTATTCAAATGCCTTCACTTATATGGATCATTTTTTATATACATGGATTTCACCTGATGGTATGAATAGAAATCAGACTGATTACATCTGTGGAAAGAACCACTGGAGAAGCTCAATATCAGCTGTGAAAACTAGGCCAGGAGCTAATTGTGGAACAGACCACCAACTACTCATTCATATGCAAGTTCAAGCTGAAGCTGAGGAAAATTAAACCAAATCCACGGCAATGAAAATATGACTGTGAGTCTATGCCACCTGAATTTCAGAACCATCTCAAGAACAGGTTTGAGGCCTTGAACACAATGAGTGAAGACCAGCCGTGTTGTGGAAGGATATCGAGGGTAACATCCAGGAAGAGTGCAAACGGTCATTGTAAAGACAAAAGAGGAAAAGAAGACCAAAATGGATGTCAGAAGAAACTCTGAAAATTGCACTGGAGCACAGAGAAGCCAAAGCACAAGGAAGAATTCAATATACTAAAGAGTTGAATGCAAGAGTTCAAAGGGCAGCAAGGGATGACAAAGTAAAATGTTACAATGAAATGTGCAAGGAAGTCAGAAAACCAAAGGGCTGAACTTGCTCAGCATTTCTTAACCTCAAGGAACTGAAGAACAAATTCAAACCTCAAGTTGCTATAATCAAGCACTCTTTCAGCAGAATATTAAATGATCCAGGAAGTAGTAAAAGAAGATGGAAAGAATATACTGAATCACTCACTGTAGCAAAAGGAATTGGCAGACACGGAAGGATTTCATGAAACAACATATGAGCAAGAGCCTATGGTGATGAAGGAAAAAGTCTAGGCTGCTTTGAAGGAAATGGCAAAAAATAAGGCTCCAGGAATATATACCAATTGACATATTTCAGTTAACAGATGCTGCCCTGGATGTGCTCACCAAGTTGTGCCAAGAAATCTGGCACAAAATGACCACTTGGCCAACTGACTTGAAGAGATCTATATTTGTTCCCATCCCAAAGAAGGGGGACCCAACAGAGTGTAGAAACTATAGAACAATATCATTGATTTCACATGCAAGCAAGATTCTACTGAAGATTATCCAAAAACGACTGGAACAGTACATCAGCAGAGAACTGCCAGAAGTCCAGGCAGGTTTAGAAGGGATTGTGGTACTAGGGATATTGTAGCTGATGTTAGAAGGATCTTAGCTGAAAGCAGGGAATACTAGATGAATGTCTATCTGTGTTTCACTGATTATGCAAAGGCGTTTGACTGTGTGGATTATAACAAACTGTGGCTGACTCTGAGAAAAATGGGAATCCAAGAACACTTGATCGTTCTAATGCGAAACCTATTCTTGGACCAGGAGGCAGTTGTCAGAACAGAGCAAGGGAACACTGCATGGTTCAAAATTGGAAAGGGCTTTAAACCTGTATGGAGAACAGATTATCTGGGAGGCTGGGCTCTATGAGGAGAAATATGGGGTCAAGATTGGTGGAAGATCTATCAACAATCTACCTTATGCAGATGACACAACCCTGCTTGCTGAAACTGAGGAGGACCTGAAGCGCCTGCTGCAGAGGATCAAGGACTATAACCTCCAATATGGATTGAGGCTCAATGTCAAGAAGACAAAGATTCTCACCACTGGGCCAATTGGCAGCATCAGGATGTATGGTGAAGAGATTGAGATTGTTCACAGCTTTAGTTTCCTTGGCTCCACAGTCAACACTCTCGGCACCAGTAGCCAGGAAATTAAAGGGCGCATTGCATTGCCATGGGAAAGTCTGCTGTTAGGGACCTCTCCAAAGTACTGAAGAGCAATGGTGTCTCTCTGGAGACTAAGGTGCGTCTGATACAGGCCATGGTCTTTGCAATCACTTGTTATGCATCAGAGAGTTGGACAATGACCAAGGAGGATAGAAGGAGAATTGATGCCTTTGAGCTGTGGTGCTGGAGAAGAGTATTGAGGGTACCATGGACTACTAGGAAAACAAACAGATTCATCCTGGAAAGGGTTAAACCGGGTGGCTCCTTGGAGGCAAGTAGTCTGAGGCTCTGTCTAACATACTTTGGACATGTTGTAAGGAGAGACTGGTCCTTGGAGAAGGACATCATACTTGGGAGGGTGGAGGGACTGTGCAAGAGGGGAAGGCCCTTTATGAGGTGGATTGATTCAGTGACTGGGATAATCAGGATGGGAGTGTCAGAGACAGTGCGATTGGCACAGGACAGAGCAGAGTTTAGGTCTGTTGTACATAGGGTCGCTATGAGTTGCAAGCGACTCGATGGCAACAACAACAACAACAACATTTGATTAATAATGAATCAATGTTGTTTTTACTTACCATCAAATTAGAATGGACCAGTAATTCAAGCCTCAAATTGCAATAAGTAACTTAAGAATGCTGTGAGAACATGTTAAATGATCTTGGAAGCATCAAAAGGAGACAGAGGGAGTATACAGTTATTGTACCAAAAAGAATTGGCTGACACAAAAGAATTTCATGAAACAATATATGACCTAGAGGTAATGCTGATAAAGAAGAAAATTCAAGATGACTGGAATAGTACATCAACAGAGAACTTCCACATGTGAAAGGTGGATTTAGAAGAGGCCTTGGCACTAGGAAACATTCTAGCCAATGTTGAATAGATCTTAGCTGAAAGCAAAATACCAGAAGAATGTTCAATTGTGTTTCATTAACTATATAAGTACCAGAGGAATGTTCATTTGTGCTTCATTAACTATACAAAAGCCTTTGACTATGTGGATCACAACAAATTGTGGCTAAACTTGAGAAGGAAGAGAATCCCTTAATTATACTCATGTGAAACCTATATTTGGACCAGCAAGCAGTTGTTACAGTATAGCAAGGAAACACTGCATGGTTCAAAAATCAGAAAAGGTTTACATCAGGAAAGCATCCTATCTCTATGCCTTTTCAATTTATATGTGAAACAGATCACTCAAGAGGCTGGACTTTTTTAGAAGAAATGTGGCATTAGGATTAGAGGAAAACTCATCAACAACCTGCATTATACAGATAACATAACCTTGCTTGCTGAAACTGAGGAGAACCTGAGGTGTTTTCTGCAGAAGGTCAAGAACTGAAGCTTTTCATATAGTTTGAAGCTCAACATCAAGAAAACAGATACCCACCACTGTGGCAATTGGCAGCTCAATGATAGATGGAGAAGCGATTGAGATTGTTAACAACGTCAGCTCCACAATCAACACTCTTGGTACCAGCAGCCAGGAAAATCAAAAGATAAATTGCATTGGCAAAGTCTGATGTCAGGGACCTCTCTAGAGTACTGAGGGCAATGATGTCAATGTGGAGACTAAGATGCATCTGATCCAGGCCATGTCCTTTACAATTTCTATGCATCAGAGAGCTGGACAATAACTAAGGATGATAGAATAAGAATAGATGTCTTTAGTTGCGTTGAAAGAGAAGAGTATTGAACATACTATGGGCTACCAAGAGAACAACAGGTCTGTCCAAAAGAGGGTGAAACCAAGCTGCCCTTGGAGGTAAGGATTTTGAAGCTCTGTCTCAAATATTTCAGGCATGTTGCAAGAAGGGACAAGTTCTTAGAGAAGGACCTCATGCTTGGAAGAAGGACCTCATGCTTGGAAGGGTGGAGTGACAGCACAGGCATAGAAGACATTGTTTGAGAGAGAGTGACACAGTAATTGGGTTAATAAAGCAGGTGTGTCAGAGACAGTGAGACCGGCTCAGGATAGGGCAGGCTTCAGCACTATTGTGCATACAGGGTCACTATGAGTCACAGACAATAGCACATGTTGAAAAAGCTCACTTCCCACTTGAACTCTGTGAATCTCATTTATTTACCCTTTTATATTCTATCTTGGTTCAGCCAAAATGATGGAAAGTCTTCCTCTCATGTATTTTAGACATGTTATCAGGACATTCTAGTTCCTAGAGAAGAATATCATGCATAGAAAAGCATAAGTTAAGCATAGAAAAAAAGAAGGTCCTCAATAAGAATACTTTGGGGAAGAAATGACAGGTTAGGCTTAGTATATGCTAATTTGACTGTATGGATGACAAGAGATTGTGGCTAACATTAAAAAGAATGGGAATCCCAGAACACTTAATTGTGCTTATATAGAATCTATACCTAGACCAAGCACCTGTTGTCTGAATGGAGCAAGAAAACGTTGCAGGGTTTAAATTCATGAAGGGTGTACTTCAAGGTTATATCTTTTCTCCACACTGATCCAATCTGTATGCTAAGCAAATACGTTGTGAAGCTGAACTGTATGAAGAAGAATGTGGCATCATACTTGGAGGAAGAATCATCAACAACCTGTCTTACAAAGATCACATAACTTTGCTTCCTGAAACTGAGGATGACATGAAACACTTGCTACAAAAGATCGAGAACTATAGCCTTCAGGATGGATTATATCTCAACATAAAAAAAAAAAACCAACCCAAAAAACCACCCCAAAACAACACCTCACAGGTCCTCGCTACAGGACTAACAGTCAGGACAGATGAAGGATTAAAGCTGTCAATGATTGCATTTTGTTTGGATCAACAATCAACACCCTTGGTAGCAGCAGTCAGGAAAGCAAGAGACATATTACACTGGCCAAATCTGCTGTCAAAGACCTCTCAAAATTCTGAAAAACAATAATGTGAATTTGAAGACGAGGGTGTGCCTGATTCAGACCATGGTCTTCTAAATCACTTGTTTTGCATCAGAGAGCTGGACAGTGAATAAAAATCATAGAAGAATCATTGCCTTTGAGTAGTGATGGAGAAGAGTACTGAATATCCTGTGGAGTGCCAAAAGAACAAATAGATATGTCTTGGGCAAAGTGCAGCTAGAGTGCTTCTTGGAGGCAAGGATGAAGAGGCTTCATCTTTTATAATCAGCCCTGTCACTAGGGGAGGCTAGTTCTTGGAAAGGAACATCATACTTGAAAGGATGGAGGGTCAGTGAAGGAAAGGAAGATCCCCAATGAGATAGACCAACATGGTGACTTCAGTAATGCACTCTAATGTGTCAGAATGATGAGGACTGTATGGGAAAGGGGAAGGTTCAGTTCCGCTCTTCATAAGGTCACAACACAATATGCTTAACTTGATGATGGCACCTAACAACAACAACAACAATCTTAAACAAATTGTAAAATAAATTATATGCAATTGAGCTGGAAAGGCAAATTAAAAAGTCATCCACTTAGTGATGCTGTTGATAGCTGAGACTATGTATGATACTCTGAGAATGAGTTTGTAAAGAAGTCAAAACTGATGATAAAGGACTTGAATCAGGAAAGAGAAGTATGAGGTCATTATAGGACAAGGAAAGTTTTATCTAAAGATTGAAATGAATAATCACATGTTAAGAAAAACAAAAAGAGGTGACAGAGACTAAAATTGAGACACATTCCTTAGCATTAGCAAAGGAGGTTATTAGTAACTTAAGAAAACTGGTTAGAAGGACAACTGAAGACAGAACTTTATTTACATAGTTGCCTTGAAGATGATGGTATTATATACATAGCTCAAGTTCGCCCTTGCTGACATTCTTAAAATCATGTGTACAATATGACTGCAGGGTACATACATGCTACTGAACGAAAGTGGTTGAAAGTTATGGAAACTTCCAATTCTGATAAAATGAAATTGAAGGGACTTTGAAACCTAACTTAATGGTAGTCAGAAAGAATACCTGAAGTTTAGGGAGGTAGTGTAAAGATAAAGAGGAAAGAAAGGAAAGCATCTGGACCCACGTAATGCTTTGGATCCAGAAAGGAAAGACACAAGAATATTTTCACCACTGATTTTTTTGTGCATATATAACAGCAAAGTTGAATGCAACATATTGTTTACTATCTTTCTATTGGAAATTAGTGAGCTTCTATATTCACCAACATGGTTGTAGAAGTTAATGGGGGAAATAAGTTAAATTATGATGAGTCATGTAGGAACTTGATGTTGTTCTTTACCATTTTTCACTTGGATAAAAATATTCTGTAGATAACTTCTCATTTTATGGTCAGACCAAGTCAATTTTTACTTAATCAAGAGGGAGGAGGGATGCTCTTAATAAAATTTTTATAATCTAAATTTCCCAACAACTGATTTGGAATTGATGAAATGTGTCTGATATGAAGCCTTTGAACTGCCAGTAGTATAAGGCAGAGGAGAAAGATCACATTAACTGAAAAGTTTAATTTCTAAAAAATTAAGGAAAAGAAGATAATGAATAAGAAAACTGTGGCTCATGGGTTGACACAGCCATAGTCTTTCTCAGAAAAGGTTCTGATGTGTTAGCAAGGGTAACAGGCATCTGGAATGTGGATGTATAAAGTTAGAGGATTCCTTGAATGGACACCTTACATCTTACCAGGTGACAAAGAGAAGAGAAGCCTGAGTGAATGGGCCATGAGAGTGACCTATTCCATCTTATAAAATATAAATCCACTCCAGGGAACACTTTTCCCTGTTTGAACATCAACTAGTCTGTAGCAATGTAATGAACAAAATTTTTGTGTAGAGGCAGAGGGGAGTTGTCTCAATTAAATAGGAACAGGAGTTTCTTTCACATAATAATTGAAACTTTATTTTAGAATTTAGAATGTTATTTCAGGGTAAAAAACAAACGTGTACCCATCTCTCTCACTCACTCGCTGTATCATTATCAGGCTTTCACCACAATGAAGGAGATGATATGACACTTTTAAATCCATCTTTATTACCAATGGCTTTTAACTTTGTCTCACATTATTTAAAGTTTCAGAAACTGAGTTTATTAAACTATGAGTTGATACTAATAGTGTAAAAAGATTACTATGAAGATAAAAAGAGATAATATGGGTGAAATGCCTAACATAGGGTTTTGTTGTTGTTATTTGTTGTTTGTTGTTATGTACCATCTTAGACAGTAAATTCTCAGTGAAAAGTTGTTGTTGCTATTGTCATTACTTGTATTTTAGTATTTAATATCACAGTGAGATAAAAATAAAATTGAACCAGGAAATTGGCCTAGGCTTTAATATCAAATGAATTTCTCCTAATCTTGTGGCCCCATTTTTAAATATCTATACCATCATATATTCCAGAATTGTTATATGAATAAATACATAATAAATATGTATGCTTTGTGATATTTAGGCAGCACAGTGGGTCAGCTCTTGACTGCTAATCAGATGGTCAGGATTATGAACTCATCAGCCATCCTAAGAAAGAGGAAGTAGTAGCAGTCTGTCTGCTTTCATAAAGATTTATAGCCTTGGAAACCCTACTGTGACAAACATGTCTAACATGTGATATCGTGAGGGAAGATGAGTGTCTAGTTGGAATTACTTCAAAATACATAGTGGCCACACAATAGACTTGAGCATAGCAAGCATCATGAAGATGCCACAGGCCTGGGAGGCATTTAGTTCTATTGTACATGTGGTCACCAGGAGTCAGAGCCACCTGGACAATACTAATGATAACAAGTATGGAAAAGAATTATTTATCAAATAGTTTTTGTCTAGACCCCCAAATTGGCATAACGGCAAAAAAAATATGTTTAGTAAATTAAGGCCTTATCTTGACGTCTTCATTTATCCAATTGAATTATAAAAAGCTGCCCCCCCAAAAAAAAACCCCAAAAAACCCAACCCAAAACACAGAAGACTGTCATTGAGTCAATGATTCCTGGAGACTCTTCATTATGTTGTAACTTTAATGTGAGGAGAGTGTCTCATCTTTTTCTCTGCATTTCAAACTGTTGACCTTGTGGTTAGCAGCCCAACATTTAACCTACTCTGCAACCAAGGCTTAGATGGTTACTATCCAGCTAGAGATTTTCAAACTAGTTAAAAAGTTCTATTTCAAATCAGTCTTGGAGAAAAAAAAAAAAAAGAAATGCTTTGAAGTTGCATTTTTATTTAATTGTCTATCGATAATACAATAAAGTTCAATGGATATTTTAAAATACCTACTATGTACTATGCATAATCTAGTAGTAGAAGTTAGATATGGAGAGTTAGGACCCTCGAATTGTACCTCTTGTAATAATTAGCAATGACATTGACCTCATAATGTATGTGTTTCCGCCGAGTCATCTATTAAAAGATTATTATGATACTTATCTACTATGCAAAGGACCTATAAATTGGTTTGAATGTTAAGCTTCACTCAGGGAAAAACACTATCTAAGCAAAAGCCTCACTATTGTGTCATTCCTGCATTTGGTGCCATGGTTAATAGATGCAAAGTACAAACCACTGAATTATGCATTCACCAGTACAATTCTGCCCCAAAGCAAGGTACTGTTGGAAGTCAGCCCAGGGAAGGGCAGCAGAAAAACTGCCTGGTTTTGAAAACTTGATGAGGAAAGGATATGAGACAACAAACAGACTCAGAGAAATATGCTCCAAGGCTGTGACTCCTGACGCAGCCTCTGCCATGGGTTAGGAGCCAGGATTTTAACCTGGCTGATTGAAGGAAAAGGAATGTTAAGAAAGGGTCTCTCAGGAAACAAACACAAACCACTTCATGCAAAGATGATCTGGCCAATGTAAGCAATTCTTAGGCAGGACAGAGAGTAAGAGTTAGCTTTGTTTACAAAAGTCTTTGCTATATGAATGGTAGTTCTAACTGAATAAACGACATTGGTACATTGCTTTATAAATTTAAAAGCCACTCACATACTAGAGGTGTGCTGTTCGAATTCACCAGACGATCTGCTGCAGGAGGGACAATTTCCTCCTGTACCAGTCAGATCTGATTTGACGGTACATGCACAAAAAATAGTAAAATTAAAAAAAATAAAGAAGTGCTGTGATAAAAGCCACATAGAGTCACTTTTAACTTTTATTGTTCCAAAAGTTTAAGGCTTATGTCTATATTCTGAGCTAGGAGAGGATATCATACCTTTCTGTCTGTGTTTCTGGTTTCTTCTATCCTCCTAATATAGACTCTGATACAAGACACCATCTTTCTCAGCAGCCTGGACAGTATGCTCTGAACTCTGGATGAGTCTTTTTGCTTTCGTCAGAAGACAGACTCATACGTTTTGGATGTAAACTATTCTAGGGACTTTGCTTTTGGCCCTTCCATATATCACTATCCATGTATCTCACTTCTATCTATTTCTTGTATGCCACAGAAATATTCAGTTCAGATCCCTGAAATTTGTAGACTAGCAGGTTTAATTGGCGCATTTTTTTTTAGCCTCCTAGAAGCTCAGATATGGAAAAGATTTCAGGGGAAATTTTGTCAAACTTCTACCTCTAGTGAAAATATATCACTTCTTTAACTGATGATCCAGAGAAAAGAAGTTTTGCAAGTTTGCCCATTCTGTCATAATCTATTTAAAAAAAAAAAACTACATGTTGGATTTCTGTCATCCAACATGTTTTCCTTACAGTGTGACCTTGAGGCTTTTTCTTGGAAAGCAGAACTGAAGGTTCCTCCCACTGGAATCTGGACAGGGCTGCAGAAGTTTCCAACCGATAGAGCAGGAGATGCAGTACTTTGTGACGTCTGAGCCAACGCATTACACAATTATAGCTCATGAGACCAACAGCAGATGATGTACTCTTCTGATTCAGTCTAACAGTGGTTGTTGTTGTTGCTGTTGTTGTTGTTGTTATGTGCCGTCGAGTCGTTTGCGACTCATAGCGACCCTATGCACAACAGCCCTAAACACTGCTCTGTCCTGCGCCAACCTCCCTGCCTCTGACACACCCATCCCAATTACCCCAGTCACCGAATCAATCCATCTCATAGAGGGTCTTCCCCTGCTCTGTCCCTACACCCTCCCAAGCATGATGTCCCTCTCCAAGGACCCATCCCTCCTGGCAATATGTCCAAAGTATGTCAGACGAAGCCCCAGAATCCTTGCCTCCAAGGAGTAGCTTGGTTTAATCCTCTCCAAGATGAATCTGTTTGTTTTCCTGGCAGTCCATGGTACATTCAGTACTCTTCTCCAGCACCACAGCTCAAAGGCAACAACTCTCCTTCTGTCCTCTCTAGTCATTGTCCAACTCTCTGATGCATAACAAGCGATTGCAAAGACCATGGCCTGTATCAGGCACACCTTAGTCTCCAGAGAGACACCGTTGCTCTTGAGTACTTTAGAGAGGTCCCTAACAGCAGACTTTCCCATCACGATATGCTTTTTGATTTCCTGACTGCTGGTGCCAAGAGTGTTGACTGTGGAGCCGAGCAAACTGAAGCTGTGAACAATCTCAATCTCTTCGTCATCCATCCTGACGCTGCCAATTGGTCCAGTGGTGAGAATCTTTGTCTTCTTGACATTGAGCCTCAGTCCATACTGAAGGCTGCAGTCCTTGACCCTTCGCAGCAAGTGCATGAGGTCCTCCTCAGTTTCAGCAAGCAGGGTTGTGTCATCTGCATAATGCAGATTGTTTATAGATCTTCCACCAATCCTGATGCCACAATTCTCCTCATAGAGTTCAGCCTCTCAGATAATCTGCTCTGCATACATGTTGAAAAGGTATGGAGACAGGATGCATCCCTGGCGTACACCCTTCCCAATTTTGAACCATGCAGTGTTACCCTGCTCTGTTCTGACGACTGCCTCTTGGTCCAAGTATAGGTTTCGCATTAGCACAATTAAATGTTCTGGGATTCCCATTCTTCTCAGAGTCAGCCACAGTTTGTTATGATCCACGCAGTCAAATGCCTTTGCATAATCACTGAAACACAGATAGACAGGGGTAGAAATACAAATTCTCAACATGATATCAAACCACAATGAACCAGTTCAAAGTTCTGGTTTATGATAATAGTAGGGAAATAACCAGGAAAAGGATGATGAGAAAAACGACACAACTCAAAGAAGGTAATCAATGCCACCAAATTGTACAGGTAGAAATTATTTGAATTATTCTTTATTCTGCTGTATTTCTTGTAAAAACAGTTCAGCAAGTGTAGGCACAACAAAATCTGTCCTCCACTCACTTTACAGGGAGAGAAGAATTCCCATTAACAGCAACAGAAGCACAAACAAAATAACAATGAAATAAAAAAATAGTTTCCACTCTACACATCTTCTATCAATTCTAACACCAACTTCATTGGCTCTCACTAACTTTTCTACTAGGTTTTATAATTCATCGCAATTGTTACAGAGCAATCACAGAAAATATTATTATGTGGTTCATTAAGGAAGTAACATAATTCTGATAAAGAACGCTCAGGATACAATTTTTGAGTCAAGACAAGTCGCTCTGATCCTCACGGCCTTGACCTCTGCTCTGCTTGGGCAAATGTTACAAAGCTCTTTCAGCTCCGCCAATTATGCACCCTGTCCACTTTCTCAGTAAATACAGATCCAATGGTGCTTGCCTTGAGCTCCTCAGGTCAACAAACTCTGCTAAGCTCTGTCTCATAGGGCTCTTCTGTTGCCAGCACTCTTGTTACCATTTTTGTCATATGGATTGCTTTCTAAACTGTCTCTAATTCATGCAGGAGTCTCAAATCCAAAGAATGTGTTGCACTCTCTGGTCCAATAGAGATTGTCTTGATGATGATAGAAAGATTCTTGTTTTCTGTCTTTGCACCTATTCAATGGCAAAGCAGACCAATCCTAAAGGAAGTGCTCTACATATCTTATGGGTTTGGTCTTATTAAACTTAGGGAGCTGTAGTGGCTTCTTGTTGTTGCTGTTAGATGTTTTCAAGTTGAATGTGACTCACAGCAACCCTATGAACAACAGACCTAAACTCTGTTCTATACTGTGCCATCTTCATCATCTCTGCCACCTTTGAGCCCATTGTGCAGTCACTGTGTCAACTATTTCACTGGGTCTTCCTTTCTTCCACTGACCCTCTAGTTTTCCAAGTATCATGTCCCTTTCAAAGGAACAGTCTCTCTTCACAGTATGCCCAAAGTAGGAGAGACAAAGCTTCACCATCTGCCTCCAACAAGCTCTTTGGCTGCACTTTTCTCAAGATATATCTGTTCTTTGAGAAGTCCACAGATATGCAATACTTTTCTCCAGCACCACAACTCAAAGGCATCAATTCTCCTGTCTTTCACATTTATTGTGCCGCTCTTGGATGTGTAGCAAGTGATTGAAGAGACCATGGACTGAGTCAGGAGCACCTTAGTCTTCAAACTGAAATCATTGCTCTTAAGTATTTTGGATAGGTTCCTGACAACAGACTTGCCCAGTGTAAGATGTCTCCTGATCTTCTGACTGCTGGTACCAACGGTGTAGATGTAATAATTGATAATGTCCCTCCTTTATCCATCTATCATGATGTTGTCTATTGGCCCAATGGAGAGAACTTTTGTTTTCTTGATGTTGAGATGTAATCCATATCAAAGCCTGTAGTCCTCGATCTTCTTCAACAAGCATTTAAACTCCTCACTTTCAGCAAGTAAGGCTCTGTCATCTGCATAATGAAGGTTATTGATGATTCTTCCTCTAATCCTGATACTACATTCCTCTGCATACAGTCCAGTTTCATGAGTTATTTACTCATCATATAGACTGAATAGGAATGGAAAAAGGATACATTCCTGATGCACACACTTCCTGATTTTAAAGCATGGAGCTCCCCGATTAAAACAAGCTTGGAAGCAGGAATGGCATCCACTTCCGAACTAGTTTCCCTCTGGAAACCCTATGAACCTGGAGAAAGGATGAAAGCTATCTAAGCTTTCAGGTCTTTCATTCACAGGTTTGCTACGAGTCGCCTATGACTCGATGTCACTTAACAACAACAATAACAACAACAACAACAACAACAACAACAACAAGTGTTCCCTTGCTCTGTTTGGAAAATAGTTTCTTGTTCTAGGTATAGGTTTCACATAAGCATGACCAAGTATTCTGGGATTCCCATTCTTCTCAATGTTAACCATGTTTTGTTGTGATCCACACAGTCAAATGCTTTTTCATAGTCAATAAAACACACACTTTCTCCTGGTATTCTCTGCTTTTAGTCAAGATAGCTGATTTCAGCAATGATATTCCTGGTGCCACAGATTCTTCTAAGTCCAGTTTGAACTTCTGGCAATTCTCTGTCAATGTACTGTTTGGGCTGGTTTTGGATGAACTTGAGCAATATTTTACCTGCATGTGATATTAATGATCCTGTTATAAAATTTCCACATTCTGTTGGATCACCTTCTTGGGAATGGGAACATATACTGATCTTTTCCCATCGATCTGCCAGGCAGCTGTCCCCTAAATTTCCTGCCATAGACTGATTAGCATATCTAGGACTACATTTGTGAATTGGAACACACCAATTAGAATCCCATTGATTCCTGAGGCCTTATCCAGTGGTTTAGTGGTTAGGAATTACTCCGGCAACTCAAAGGTAGAGTTCAAATCCACCAGCTGCTCTGTGAGAGAAATATGGTCAATCTCCTCCCAGGCAACTTACTGCCTCTGAAAACCTGTTGGAAGGTCAGCTGTGTGTCACCTCCAACATGACATTACTCAACAACACCCAACTATGTCTGAGAAAAGTAGCTATTATGTTTTTAGAAATCACAACAATACAAAGAAATCCCATGTAAAGACTCACAGAAGAGAAAATTTATGCCTTCTGTCAAGAAACAGCATCAGTTTCAGACATGCGAATGAGTGACAAATCAAATGAGTCTGTCCTCCAATCTTAGAATTGCAAACCCAACCATGATGCCAAATGGAATAGAGATACACATATACATATAATATACATACACATTTACACAGAGTCTTGTCCCTTAAGTTCACTTGCCTTCATAATAAAA
Organism: Elephantulus edwardii; assembly: GCF_000299155.1. Lineage (NCBI taxonomy): Eukaryota > Metazoa > Chordata > Mammalia > Macroscelidea > Macroscelididae > Elephantulus > Elephantulus edwardii. The sequence continues at coordinate 2,270,216 of NW_006399975.1, read as the reverse complement.
CAGTGCAAAAGGAGTTATAAATGAAGAATTGTACCAGAGAAGCCTCATTTTCTCTAGACTCTTATTTAGATAATGTAACCTTTGTCTTTAAGATGATGCCTCAGCGGGCTGAGATGGAACTTTGAGGGAGAGGATGAGTATATATCGCACATGGGAGGGATGTGAACTGTTGATAGCAGAAGGCAATCATTGAGAAGGCGAACACTGGCAGATTATATTTTTATAAATGCAACAGCATCTCCATTCCATTTGCTTATGTCACATTTCTGGCCTGTCAAGAAATTAGGTCTGTGCTCCACCCCTTCAATCTGATTGTTATTGTCTCCACCATTAGAGTGACAAAGAAGAGCTAAATGACTTCCAAGACCAGATATCTTTTTTGGCATGCTTACTCTGAGAAAGCAAGCCACCATCCTGTGAGGAAGCTCAAATTAGTCCCTTAGGACAGAACCACACAGAGAGAATGTTGTTCAGTATAAATCACCAGATTCAAAGTAATGAAGCTTCCAGGGAATGTAAGATGCTCAAGATGATGTCAGATGGAATAAAAATTAGTTATTAACATTAAATTTCACCTAAAATGCAGACTCTGGGAGAAAATAATTGCTTTTATAATTTGAGTTACTAGATTTAGGAGTCATATCTATCAAGTATCAAAACAGAATTAAAACTCTGTTTTGGAGAATTAAAAATTCACTGCCATCAAATCAATTCAGACTCATAGTGACCCTCCATTGGGCTTCCAAGGCCAATTTCTAAATCTTACTATGAAGACAATGTCCATATTTATCTTACAGAATCCTGGTAGATTCACACTGCAAGAAACACACGATCTGTGGGTTAGCAACACAAAAGGCTACAGACTATGCCACCAGTGTCACTTGGGGGCTACCAAATATATCTGATACCGTATCTACATTAGGAGTAGTTGTTGTTGTTAGGTGCCTTCAAGTCAACTCTAGCTCATAGGAACCACTATGCACAATAAGACCTTGAACAAGAGAAACTTACTGCACACTACACCCTCAGAAACTCTGCCATGTTACAGTTACTGTGGCAATCCATCTCATTGAAGATCTTTCTTTCTTTTGCTGGCCTTATTTTGCTATCTTTCCCATATACTTTGGGCATATTGTCAGGAAGGGGCAGTACTCAAGAAAAGATATAATGCTGGTAAAATACAGTAGGAGAGGAGTCTTAAATTAAAGCTCTGTATTGAGGTTACTAGTTAACATTGAGTTGACTCCAACCTTCTGTGTGTCAGAGAATCCTTCTTCCTGGAGTTTCCAACGGAAACCAACTTTTCAGGTCACTCTTCTGAGGTGCTAGTGGTGGGTTCAAATTTCTAGTCTTATAATTCTTGTTGTTTTTATGTGCCATCCAGTTGCCTGTGACTCATAGCGACAACATCTACAACATGCTCTATATTGTGCCAATCATATTGTCTCTGACGCACCTACCCCTATTACCCCAGTCATTGAATCAATCCATCTCATCGAGGGTCTTTCTCTCCTGCATTGTCTCTCTGCCCTCCCAAGCATGACATCTCTCTCCAAGAACTTGTACATCCTTGAAACATGCCCAAAGTATGTTAGATGAAACTTCAGAATCCTTGCTCCCAAGGAGCAGCCTGGTCTCACCCTCCCTAGGACAAATCTGTTTATTCTTCTAGCCTTCCATGGTGTATTCAATACTATTCTTTAACACCACAGCTCAAAGGAATCAGTTCTTCTATCATCCCTCCTCATAGTCCAGCTTTCTGATGCATAGCAAATAATTGTAGACTATGACCTGGATCAGGTGCACCTTAGTCTCCACAAAGACATCATTGCTCTTCAGTACTTTTGACAGGTCTCTGACAGCAGACTTTCCCAATGCAATTAGTCTTTTAATTTCCTAGCTGCTGGTGCCAAGAGTGTTGATTATGGAATGAAGCAAACTTAAACTGTTAACAATCTCAATATCTTCATCATCTATCATGATGCTGCCAATCGACCCAGTAGTTAGAATCTTTGTTTTCTTGGTGTTGAGCTTCAATCCATATTAAAGGCTGTAGTTCTTGACCTTCTGCAGCAAGTGCTTCAGGTCCTCCTCAGTTTCAGCAAGCAGGGTTGTATCATCTGTATAACACAGACTGTTGATGAGTCTTCCTCCAATCCTGATGCCACATTTCTCCTCATATAGCCCAGCCTCTTGGATAATCTCTCCTGCATATAGACAGAAAAAGTGTGGAGATAGGACACATCCCTTGTAATCAGCAAACTAAAAATTAAACTCATTGCCACTGAATTGGACTCTGGTCTTTGGTATCCCTCCACATCAGGTTTCTGAAGATGTTTTTACTGGTGATCATCTATATTTCTGTCATGCAGTGCATAATACTTTACACAGTATGCCTCTCTTTCATCTTTTACTTTTCTAAGTGTGGCTTCCTTTTCTAGAGATTGACCCCAGTCAAGCATTGGAAACCCTATGAAGCACAGAGATGGAGCTCTGTACTGGAGGTGATAGCACTCCCACTCTGGGACAGGCCTATATGTGGATGGATCCCTGTACCAGGAAGCAGAAGCACAGAGTTCCAGTTTCCCCTACATTCTGAGTAAAGATCTTGGGCAAGATGCCTAACGTCCCAGGCTTTTAGATGTATTACTGAAAAACTGAAATGATGCTTTATCGACTTGAAAGAGATTTTTACCAGATAATCTCTTGAGATTAGGCTGGATACTGTTCTAGATTTTATGATTCCAAATTGACAATTTATTCATCCAAGTACCTGTTGTGGCCTGCCATTGTAATCAAAGTTGAGATTTATTTCCGAACTGAAAGCCTCTGCTGAGCTGTAGCAAAGTCTTCATCACTCTTGTCTTTTGTGTCCTCTAAACTACTCTCTAACCAATCTTCCCTCATACTCTGTTCACATATAGATTTCACCTGAGGCTATCTCTATAGGATAAGAGCAAATGCAATCTTTGCAGCATCTCCAAAGAAAATAGGATGTGTTTGTGTGTGTTTTTCTGTCAAAATAACTACTGCAAAGTGCAAGATTCACTCTTCTCTTTTACAATTATTCTCTGCTCTGACAGATAAAACATCCTAATTTTCCAGAGTTCTTACAAATAGTAATTCTTTGCCAACTGAAGACCTCTATTACAAAAAAATTTAAAAAACCCAAACCCACAAAACCCCAGTATCTTTAACAAATCAATTTTTCAAATGTTGACTTAACACGGCATGTTTTAAGTTTAAAACTCCTTGTACAATAGAAAGGCAGAATATCGCCTAAGTGGTTTGTCAGAAATGAAAGACAAGGTCACTCACATGTATATGACCCAGCTATCTAAAATTATGAAGTGAAGCTGCCCAACATTGTAGAATCACTTGGCTTTCCTGAAAGTCCTTCCAGTTTGTTCCTGAAAAGGAGTTTAGATAAGGAAATGCCTTATCACATATTGAATTTACCCTTCAAATAAAAGTAATCTCACTTCTCTAGGTTGTGTGGTTTCAGATTTACAAAGGAGAAGTGACTCCCAGATTCCAGATGCTAAAGCTTTCTCTCTCACACCTCATCCTGTCCTGAATCATTGTTTATCTTCTCATCCCCTTCCTTGTTTTTTTGTGCATAACCTTAATGTTCTTCCCAAAAGATAGATCTTTAAGATGTTTTTCCTAAATTGATCATTTTGTTGTCAGCCTATTTTGGAACCAGTGATTAGTGAGTAAGATAAATTACCAGAGGCTGGTTTCCTTCTCCGGATTTGAAGTTTTGATGCATTAGTTATTTTCATCCAGGAAAATGATAACTTACCCCCTCAAAACAAAACAAAAAAACAAATCACACACACACACACACACACACACACACACACACACACACACTCCAAACAAACCAAACAGCCCACACCAACAACCTTCAGTCCTAAAGCTCCAACAGAAAATAGGTTAGCTGTGGATACTGGTGTTTTGTGTTTTTTGTTTGTTTGTCTAGAAATGTAGATCTAGTATTGACAAGATCTAAATTAACAGTGTTATTGATATCTGCTATCTTTTATTTTTAAATCCTGCTCTCTCTCAAAATATTTTGAAATGCTTCCTCTTGTTTCATTGAACACAGCTGTTTCTTAGAGTTTAAATGGGGTTGACTTCTTACAATTCTGTGTCTCATAAAAATTTCAAGACATAAGCACAGAGACTGTATCCCTTTGTTTGAGGCATGTGTATGATGAGGTAAAATTTCTTAGAGGTTTGCTCCGGAATTGGCAGGTCAGCTCCCTCTTTGTCACCTGTTTGTCCTCACTCTGAAAGGGTCTTTGGGACAAAGGGGTTAACAAACTGCACATAAAAGCAAATGCCTGGATGTTTATATTCCTAGGCTGTTGTTTACACAAATTTTGGAGTGTTTGGGATGATGGGGGTCCCTCACTCAGATGTGTGGGGTTGTGGGAGGCTTGTTTACATGCATTCCTCTCTGGGAATACACATGGATTCACATTAGAAGCAGCAGGAGGATTTTCAGGGGAGAGATTTTCAGGACAGTGTACAGAATCCGAGCCAGGGGGTCATGACCTTGCCTATTGATCCAGCCTCTCTAATTTCCACAGCTTGCTGAGGCTTGTTCTTCCAGCCTGCTGGTGTACATTAGAGCAGAAATCCATAACATGGCCATGTTCATCCAAGCACAGGAAGAAACTAAATTAAATGTTAAAAAACAATCTGAGGCTAGAGTTGGAGACAATTCATCATGATCCTAGACGCCAGGCAGGTGGGATGACCAAGGATTCCTCAGCCAATAGACCCCTAAACAGAATATGGAAAGGCCTTGGGGCCTCATTTGTCAGATACTCGGCTGAGAGTCTGCAAACGGACAAAGGTCAGCTCTGGGGGCTGCAACATATTTTTCCTCAAAAATAAGATATTACATATCTGAAAAGTGTAAGTGAAGTAAATTAGCAGAAAGGATTGGGAGAAATGAATGGAACTTATGGGGGGGTATATTTGGAGTAATGTTTGGCAAATTCTCCAAGCCAATGGTTGCTTCTATGCTGGGCTGACCGTGCTCTTCCCTCAGTGTCCCAGGGCTGGCTTGTCATATTGATGCTTCAGAAGGAGAACACCACATCAGAGCCATGACTGCTCTTCTGGGTGAGAACCATTTAGAATAGTAACCCTTCTCCTCACAATGAAGTCCCAGAGTTATGGTAAAGGACATTTAGGTGTTCTAAACCATCTGGTTCATGCACTTCATTGTTCTCCTTTCATCTGCATTTAACCTCCAGGAGACATAGTCAAAGGCAGATCTTTTAAAGGCCAGATTGGACAATACCAAAAACTGCCCTTTTCTGCTTCTGCAATTGAGCTCATTTATATTGGACATGGGGCTCATGCCATTTATTTGCCATTTACTTATTGATTAATCTAAAATGTTTAACCTGGAGGAGGCATCACAAATGGCAGGTTGTTCTGCTGGGAGCTGCCACAAGTGCTGGGATGCATTCCTCAAAAGGCATTATCCAGGTAAAATCCCATTTTAATGAACAGGACTGCAACCTTGCAGGGTTCTATTTAGGGAAACAATTCCTGTTTAGGGATAGTAATGGTGATGAAAAGTTTACAGAATTCTATGAAAAAAGAAACAAAAGCAACCATCCTGTAGATCAGTTTTACACATTCAGCATTCAACTTAAAAGAAAAGGAGAAAAAAAATTTCATTCCATATTGTCACTTCAAGTTGAGGTCCTCCTTTTTGTATGCTAATATGTATGTGGGCTGTAACAGATTTTTCTGAGAGAAGAGGGAAAAACAAGGTGAATCAACTGGCAGATCCAGAATAGACTAGAATATGGGACAAAACTCAAAAAGTCCATGACAACAACAGACATGGATATGAAGGACACGTTCTAAGATAGTCATCTCTGGCAGGGTGGTGGGTGGTTCAGTGCATGCTGTGTGTGTGGAGGGGTGAAAGATGGTGAGAGATAAAGAAAGGGAGAGGGTAAGAGAGGGGAGAGAGAGGAAGAGAGAAGAGGGAGAGGAAAGAGGGAGAGGGAAAGGGGGAGAGAGAGGGAGAGAGAGAGGGAGAAAGGGAGAGGGAGAGTGGAGGGAGGGGGGAGAGAAAGAGGGAGAGTAGAGGGAGGGGGGAGAGAGAGAGAGAGAGAGGACACTAAATTAACCAATTTTGCTAAATTTGGTACCCAATCCCAGACAAAGAAGCAGGCTATTTTAATTAGAGCTGCACTTATTAACTATATGGACCTTGGAAAAATTTCTTTCTTTTTCTGAGCTGCAGTTTCCTCATCAGTAAACTAAGATGTTAGAAAAATGCATCATGAGAGTGTTGTGAGAATTAAATGAAGTGATGAATCCATGAATCTTTGAGCAAGAACCTACCTGGCACATGGCAAACACTTGAGGTAATGTAATACTGGCTTCATTGCGAGCATTTGACTTCACATAACTTTACAAATGTATTCATTTAAAGGAAAATTTGGTGGCTAGTTGTAAGAAGCTATGCTGCAGTCCTGAAGGCACACAGTTCAAATCCACCAGCTACTTTGCAGGAGATGGATGGGCAATCTCCTCCCATTTGATTAATGTGCCTCTGAAAACCTGCTGGAGGGTCAGTTATGGGTCAGTTCTGACTCGATGGTATACAACAGTAACAACAACATTTTAAGTAAACAAGCACACACAATATGAGAAACTGTAGGAATTATAAGTGTAATGTATGTTCCTAAGGTGAACACTAAGTGGCTAATTAAAAACAAGAAAAATAATTACTAGTTAGAAGCCTAAATACACACCAGTCACAAATTACCCCAAGCCCACCTAAAGTAACTGCTAATCAATATTTTTCACTATTAATTTTGCCTATGTTTGAACTGCAGAGTGTCAAGGACTGTAGCCTACAATATGGATTGAGGCTCAATGTCAAGAAGACAAAGATTCTCACCACTGGACCAATTGGCAGCATCAGGATGGATGGTGAAGAGATTGAGATTGTACACAGCTTCAGTTTGCTCGGCTCCACAGTCAACACTCTTGGCACCAGCAGTCAGGAAATCAAAAAGCGTATCACGATGGGAAAGTCTGCTGTTAGGGACCTCTCCAAGGTGCTGAAGAGCAATGGTGTCTCTCTGGAGACTAAGGTGCGTCTGATACAGGCCATGGTCTTTGCAATCACTTGTTATGTATCAGAGAGTTGGACAATGACCAAGGAGGATAGAAGGAGAATTGATGCCTTTGAGCTGTGGTGCTGGAGAAGAGTATTGAGAACATCATGGACTGCTAGGAAAACAAACAGATTTGTCCTGGAAAGGGTTAAACCGGGTGGCTCCTTGGAGGCAAGGATTCTGAGGCTCTGTCTAACATACTTTGGACATGTTGTGAGGAGAGACCGGTCCTTAGAGAGGGACATCATGCTTGGGAGGGTGGAGGGACAGCGCAGGAGGGGAAGGCCCTCTATGAGGTGGATTGATTCAGTGACTGGGATAATTGGGATGGGAGTGTCAGAGACAGTGTGATTGGCACAGGACAGAGCAGAGTTTAGGGCTGTTGTACATAGGGTCGCTATGAGTCACAAACGACTCGACGGCACATAACAACAACAACATGTTTGAACTTTATGTAAACAGAATCAGAACATTTCTTTTCTCTGGTTTCGCCTTCATAGTACTTTTTTTAGTACTTCACAGTACTAGGACTTGCTATTACAGTAATTTCTTTATTCTTATTACTCTTACTCTCTCTACCTTTCCTTCCTAACTCCCATCTCTCCACCCCCCCCAAACATCACCCAAACCCCAAACCCTTTGCTGTGGGGTCAGTTCACCTGATAGTGACCCTCCATTTCTAAAAGGGAAGATTGCCTATCTTTCTCTTACAGAGCACCTGGCATACCTGAACTGTTCATCTATGGTCAGCACCCAGTATTTTGTGCAATCTGCTATGAGATCTCTTTAAATTTCTTTACTAAAGCATTACAAAAAATATGTGCCTTTCAAACAGTTATGAATAATCTAATAATTTGCTAATTATGAGTATCAGCAAACCAAAGCTTGGAAATTATTTGCTTTAATACGTTGTTGTGGTTGTTGTTTTTATGTGCCGTTGAGTCGTTTCCGACTCATAGCGACCCTATGCACAACAGCCCTAAACCCTGCTCTATCCTGTGCCAACCACACCGCCTCTGACACACCCATCCTGATTACCCCAGTCACCGAATCAATCCGTCTCATAGAAGGTCTTCCCCTCCTGCGCTGTCCCTCCACCCTCCCAAGCATGATGTCCCTCTCCAAGGACCCGTACCTCCTGGCAACATGTCCAAAGTATGTCAGACGAAGCCCCAGAATCCTTGCCTCCAAGGAGTAGCTTGGTTTAATCCTCTCCAAGATGAATCTGTTTGTTTTCCTGGCAGTCCATGGTACATTCAGTACCCTTCTCCAGCACCACAGCTCAAAAGCATCCACCCTCCTTTTGTCCTACCTAGTCATTGTCCAACTCTCTGATGCACAACAAGCGATTTCAAATACCATGGCCTGTATCAGGCGCACCTTAGTCTCCAGAGAGACATTGTTGCTCCTGAGTACTTTAGAGAGGTCCCTAACAGCAGACTTTCCCATCGCGATACGCTTTTTGATTTCCTGACTGCTGGTGCCAAGAGTGTTGACTGTGGAGCCGAGCAAACTGAAGCTGTGAACACTCTCAATCTCTTCGTCATCCATCCTGACGCTGCCAATTGGTCCAGTGGTGAGAATCTTTGTCTTCTTGACATTGAGCCTCAGTCCATACTGAAGGCTGCAGTCCTTGCTTTAATATATTTAAGTTAAAAATCATTAATACCCTTAATACCCAAATTAGTGGGAAAAATGGAGAAGAATGGGAGTTCTAGGAACTGAATTTTGTTCACGTGGAACCTGTACATACATCAAAGAAAACAAGAGGATATTGTCTAAGTTGAAAATCAAGAAAGGTATATGTCAGGGTTTCATTCTTTTACCATACTTACTCTGTATGCTGAGAAAATAACCTTAAAAACATAAATATGTAAAGAGGGAGACATGAAGATTGGAGGAAGACTCATTAACAACCTGTCACATGTCAATAAGGCCATTTGCATACACAAGGCTTCCTAAATGAGACAAGGAGGATAGGAAAATTCTAGCTGTCACATGACCTTCTCCACAGTCAATATTACATGACTGACACTGATTCACCATCAGAGTTACAGCAATTAACAAACTGGCCTAGTACTCTGAACTTTGCTTAATCCAGGTACCTCAAAAACCTTTAAAATGATGCTCAAAAGAAATGACTGTGAACCACTGGCAGACTCTCAAATCCTCATTTTTCTGATGGGAAAACTGAGTTCAAAGGAAATAAATTATTTCCCCCAAGATCAGAAAGCCAGTAAGTAACAAAAGTAAAGTGGATGTAAATAAAGTAAAAGAATAAAGGTAATGGATATTGGTTTTAGTTGGAACAAAAAATATAACTACTGGAATAATGGTCCTGGCACAATCATCTTGAATTGAACCTTTTTCAGTCTCTGCTTATTCTGCATAAGGATGATTTCTTAGAGTCTAAGAGTTCCTTAAATAGTGTAAAGAATTTTAAAGCCTATTGTTATCCATAACTGCAGCACTTGGTTTGTTATTGTCGTTAGGTGCCATCAAGTCTACTATGACTCACGGCAACCGAATGAACAACAGACCTGCATTTTGCCCTATCCTGGGTTATCCTCACCATCTCTGATGTACATGAGCTCACTGTGAAAGTCATTGTGCCAATCTACCTTGTTGAGAGTCTTCCTTTCTATAACCTTCCACCATTCCCAGCAGGATGTTTTTTTTTCAAGTACTGGTAGCTCCTGAAAACATGTCCAAAGTATGTGAGATAAAGGTTCACCACTGTTGCTTTTAAGGGTACCCTGATTACACTTCCTCCAAAACAGACTTGTTTGTTCTTTTAGCAGTCCAGAAGATATTCAGTACTCCTCTCCAACATCACAACTTGGTTACACTCTCTCCAGGATAGATTTGTTTGTTCTCTTGACAGTCCATGATATGTTCAATATTCTTCCCTAGTACCACAGCTCAATGGCATTATTTTTTCTTCTATCATCGTTTTCATTGTCAAACTTTCACATGCATAGCAAGAAGTAGTTTAAAAGATCATGTCTTTGGTCAGTTATACTTTAGTCTTTAAATGACATCTTTGCTCTTTAGAACTTTGACAAGGTCCTTGACAGTGGATTTTCACAATGCAGCATGTGTTCTGATTTCTTGACTATTACCACTGGTGTTGATTGTGGATACAAGTTAGATGAAGTAGCTGAGATTGTCAAACTTCTCCAACTATCGTGACTTTGCCTTTTGATCCAGTGGCGTGAATCTTTTTCTTAATAATAAGATGAAATCTATACTGAAGGATTGTAGTCTTTGATCTTCTCCAGTAAGTGTTTCAAGTCTTCTACACTTTCTGCAAGCAAGTTTGTGTCATCTGCATAACACAGGTTGTTGATGAGTCTTCCTCCAATTCTGACGTCACATTCTTCTTTGTAGAGTTCAGCTTCTCATATAATTTGCCTGGCATAGAGACTGAGTAGGTATGGAGAAAAGATTCAATCCTGATGCACAACTTTCCTGATTTTGAAAAATGCAGTGTTTCCTTGTTCTGTTCAGACAATAGCGTCTTGGTTTAGGTATAGGTTTTTCACTTAAGCACAATTAAATGTTTAGGATTTACATTCTTCTCAATTTTAGACATAATTTGTTATGATCCACACAGTCACATGTTCTTGTGTAGTCAATAAAACACAAAGGAATATAATAAAATATCAAATACATTTGTTTTCATTAAGTGGAAAAGCAGCCATTCTGAACTCTGCACAGACTATAAATATCAGCTCTTAAGTGCAATTTGAGTTTTCATTATAAAAACCAAACACCCTTTGTTTGTTTTCCATATAGATATTTTATCTGACTAAAAGGCAACAACACTGGCTATTGTTACTTCCAATATGATACGAAATGCTTTGCATTTCTTCAAGTATGTTGTTAGGGAACATCTAATTGAGAGAATCAAAGTTTAAAATTTATGGGACCAGAGCTCCCAGCCTCTCTCCTCTGGAGCCAGGGGGTGGATTCAATCTTCTGACCTTTCCGTTAGTAGCTGAGAGTTCAACTATAGTAGTTTCCGGGATGCTCTTTAACTTCCTAAGTTTCATTTCTATGATCAATTTTAATTCATCACCTTCATTAAGGAGTTTAAGGCAATGCTACCATATAATTCTCTTCATTGCTGTTTTGTTTGTGCTTTAGGTGAAAGCAATTTTCTGTTCAAACATTCATCCAGATTTTGTTTTAGGACCTAAATCATAAAACAGTCCCCATCGTAATATTATTCATCCTACTTCCTCCCTGTGGTTCTTAGTCCATTAATCCTTCCATCCTATCCTTTCCTCCCCTCTGAGCTTTCTACCTGTGCAGATACTACCTCTTTGACCTCGTGTGATTGATTATTCTTGTCATAGAACCATGAACATGCACCGTCAATAATACATGTATATGAAGCAATACAATCTGTTTCCCAAGTAGAGACTCATTTCTGAGTTTTTTATTTCAGTGGTTTTGTTTCCACTTTGTATGTTTCTATTTCATTCTTTTTATATATATTTTTACTCTTAATCCATAACATTTTTCTTTTTCATACAGAATAGTATTTTTTTAAACTTTCACATATATTTGCCATATATGTACTGTTTCAATGTCACGTCAAGTATTAATATATTTCCATTCCTAAAAAATACAAAGGTTAGTCACTACCTGATTCCCAAAGCAGTAAAGCATATTTTGAAATTTTTGTGTAAAATTCATTTGTGTCCTATGAATAGACAAGACCTGCTAGATTTCTATTAAGAGGAACATAAGATAAATGAGATAAAATATGTATCTTAAACACTACACATATATAGATATATGTATGGTACATATTATGGAGCTCTTGTAGCCTAGAGGTAGGAAACTGTGCTGTAATTGTAAAGGAGCGTGATTTGTATCTACCAGCTGCTCCATGGGTGAAGGATGTTCAATCTCCTCCTGTGTGATTTCCTGCCTCTGAAAACCTGCTGGAGGGTCAGTTATGGGTTGGTTCTAACTCAATGGAGGGGCAGGAGGATGCAGGAGAGGAAGACCCCGGTTAAGATGGATTTATACAATAACTGGGGCAATGTGGACTTATTGTGTTAGAGTCAGTGAGACTGGCTCAGGACAGGGCAGGCTGCAGAGCTGCTGTGTATAGAGTCACAAGCAACTTGATGGCACATAACAAGTACATATATTTAGTTACATATAGTATGTGAACATGTACATAGATAACTTAAAAAAATTCCATTTGAAATTTTTTAAACACAGAAACAAAAAATATGTATAAAGATGGCTTTTGAAGAGTTTTATTGTTGTTGTTTGCAAATTATTGCAATTGTGGCCATCACTTTGCTCACATGTGACCAATTTGATATAACCGTTAAAACTACAGAATAGCTCAGGGGTCACTGCCAACTTCTCTGGATTTTGGAGAACAAGTGCTTCCCTGTGAGGAATGAGATGGCCACCATTCAGTTCATGGCAATTAGGGTAGGTGACAGGGTTAAAAATAAAGATAGGCCTTTTTGCTGCAGTTTCTCAAAGGAGAAACCTCACGTGAGCCCACCAATAAAAGGATGTTGGTCCTGAAGTGGCCTGCATCCTTTTGTACACCCCATCCCTTGCCCACACTTTCTATTTCCTGTTTATAATCACAATCAGAAAGATTCATACTTTGGAAATTAAGGAAAGAATAGTCCCCTGGGACCCACCTGGTCCGTATCTATGTGACACAATTATGACTTTATTGATAATTTTACATGCACATTGTTTTGGGGTGTTCTTTTCTTCTTCTTTGTCATCGTAAGGGCTGATTGCCATTAATGCTGAAACAATCAATGGGATTGATGTTATTTCAGGCACCTTAACAACTGAATTGGATCAACCAGGCATGAGTCCATAGATAGCTCATTGACTGGCTGTTACTGGGCTGATAAAACTAAGTCAACTGGAAAAGAGCCCTTTCAGTTTGGCCTTGTAGACAAACTTTAAATCTTTACTGTGGAACCATTCCAGATGATTGACCTGAGAGTGAAGCCCTTTGAAACAGCAACTGGTGTCAACCCAGGGGTTTAGGGCCACAACTGGAGATCTAGAATAAAAGTTCAAGTCAAGAACTCTATTATTAAGGAGTCATTCAGTCAGTCCTGATTCATAACAACTCTTTGAACAACAGAATAAAACACTTCCTGTAGTCATCACTGTCATCACCACAGTCAAGCCTATTGTTGCCATTGGGCTATCAATGCATCCCATTGAGGCTTCTTCTCACTTTACCAAGCATGATGCCATCTGGAAGGACTGTTGCTTCCAAATAATGTGTTCTAAATATATAAGATGAAATCTCCTTATTCTAGCTTCAAACGAGCATTCTGATTCCACTTCTTCCAAGACAGATTTGTTCATTCTTTTTGCAGTTTATGGTTGTTGTTGTAGTCGTTATTTGCTGTCCAGTTACCTGCAACTCAGTGACCCTAGAGAAAATAACTCTGAACTCTGCCCTATTCTGAGCCAGTTGCCTTGTCTCCAACACATTTACCCCCGTTTCTCCAGTTACTGTGTCAGTTTATGCCATCCAAGGTCTTCCTCTGTATTCACTACTACCATAATTCTAGGCATCAATTCCTCCTCGATTTCCATATGAATTGCCCAGCTTTCACGTACATCTGAAACAACTGAAAATACCAAAGCTCGGGGTTTCAAAGTGATATCTTTATTGTTGAGCACTTTAAAGAAGTCTTTTGCAGCAGATTTTCTGTGTAATAAATATATTTGGACTGCCAAGAAAACAAAGAGATTCATCCCGGAGAGGGCTAAACCAAGCTACTCCTTGGAGGCAAAGATTCTGGGGCTTCGTCTGACATACTTTGGGCATGTTGCAAGGAGGGACAGGTCCTTGGAGAGGGACATCATGCTTGGGAGGGTGGAGGGACAGCGCAGGAGGGGAAGGCCCTCTATGAGGTGGATTGATTCTGTGACTGGGGTAATCGGGATGGGTGTGTCAGAGGCAGTGCGGTTGGCACAGGATAGAGCACGGTTTAGGGCTGTTGTACATAGGGTCGCTAGGAGTCGGAAAGGACTCGACGGCACACAACAACAACAACAACAGCAAGAACAAACAACAATAAATCCATGGAAGATGATTGTGGATCCAAGTAAAATGGAATCTTTAGTTTCACTTTCTTGGTGTTGCCGTGTAATTTATGCTGAAGGTTGTATTTGATCTTCATCAAATTCTTTATGGCCTCTTCCCTTTCAGCAAGCAAAGGTGTATTATCTGCCTATGGCAGATTGTTAATGAATCCTCCCCTAATGTCACTGCTGTATTCTTCATATATCTCAGTTTCTAGAATTATTTGCTCAGCATATAGACTGAACAAATATGGTATGATCCTGAAACATGCACTTTTCCTGATTTTAAACTATACAGTATCCCCTTGTTGTGTTCTAACCAAAGTCTCTTGGTATATGTACAGATCCACATGAGCATAATTAAATTGAAAAAAATTCAAACAACCAACTCCAAACAAACAGAAAAACCCAAAACAAAAAACCTAAACACCACAAACCCTCAAATTGTCAAGTCAGTTCCAACTTATATTGACCCTCCATGGGTTTCTAAAATTGTAAATTCTATTGGTAGGAGGCTTTCTACCATTCTACTGTGGAGTCACAGGAGATTTCAAACTGCTGGAGACAAGGTGCCTTTGCGTTTGCAGTGAAACTCACGATAAGTACCCCGCCAGTACTCTGTGAGCATAATTAAGTGTTTTCCAGCTGCCATTCTTCTCGGTGTTATCTATTATTTGTTATAATCCATAGAGTTGAAAGCCTTTGCATGGTCAATAAAAACACAAGTAAACATCTTCCTGGTATTCTCTGCTTGCAGCCAAGATTCATTTGATTCTTGTTTAATCAAGTAATGTGTTGAAAATGCAACTGATTCATTGAATATTGCCTTGTTTGACATTTGACATAAAAGCCTGACTGACTTCAGTGAAATCACAAGTGGAGACAGATGTTACCGATATTTCATTCACTTGGTTTTTTTTTTTTTTATTACCTTATTTGTTCTTTTGTCACATCATTTCTGAGCGCTTACTGAACACCAACTTCAATGCTGGGATCTGGGGATGTATTGTGAATGACACCAACCTGGTCTCTCTGCCTTCACAGAGATGGTGTGAGAATCTGAGCCTTCTAATGTGACAAGTACACATATATATTGGCCCTGAGCAGTTTTCTAGATGACTACCTAGAATAATTTGTTCCTCCCCTTTTTATTATGGGAGCTCTGGTGGCCTAGTGGCAAGAAGCTCCACTGCAGTGCTGAAGGTTTGTGGTTTGAGGCCACCAGCTGCTCTTTGAGAGAAGGAAGGGAAATCTCTTCCCATGTGATTAACTGCCCCTGAAAACCTGCTGCAGGGTCAACTATATTCTGACTTTAGAGTACACACCACCACCGACAAATTGTGAAAATGGAAGCAGATTAGTTTTCCATTTAACACATTTCACATCTTTTGGATGAAAGTTTACAGAGCAAACTGGCTTTCCATTTAGAAACTTATACACATTTTGTTTTGTGACATTGACTGTAATCTCCCATTGTAAAATAATTTGTCCTACTTCTTTCCTGTGTTTTCAGTTTCCTTTCCCCTCTCTTGCCTCACCCTTCCTGCCTTCAAATTTTGTCCTTAAGCAAATACTCTTATCACTAGACCACCAGAGCTCTCATGCAAATGTTGTCCTTTTAGCTCAAAGGAGTGATAACTATTTAGTGTTCTTCACCTTTTAAATCTATTGTTTGGCTGAAAATTGAGGCTCAGGAGGTAAGTTCAATTTCAGATTTGAAGGGTGACTAAAGGTCATAATAGGAGTATGCAATGAGGGTTGCAGAGTGGATTATATTTGGGGGTAGGGGGTGGGGTTTGGGGAGGTGTGGGGGGGATTGTGTACCAATGAGGGAGTTTTTCTTTTGCTTTTCAAGGAGGGGAGCAAAGGGGGGGGGAGGGGGAAGGGGTTTGTGTGGGGAGAAGGGTGCAACAATGAATGAATGGAATTCCAAAATCTCTGTAGATGTTCATTGAAATGAAAAATAAACAAACTAAATTAATAAAAATTAAAAAAAAGGTCATAATCTCAGGGAATCCACCAAGGTTCTATCTAACCCAGAAAGTCTAGTCTTTTTGAAGAGTTTGGATTTTCTTTCTTTTAATACACCTTTTTTAAGGTAATGAGTAGTGGTAACCAGGCACCGTGTAGTTCTTCAGGTCTCAAGACTGATGCTCCCGTGGTCCATTAGTACTGTCAACCAATTGTTTCCATATGCCTTTCATTTCCTTCAGCTTCATTGAAGCAGAGAGAACAGTAATTGCTCTTTAACTGTCTGATTATAAGCTTTTAAGACCTCAGTTGCTGTTCACTAAAGTAGGCTACAGACCATTTTCCTCATAGACTGTCTTGTGCCAATTGACCTTGATGTCTTCTGAAACAATGGTTCTTAGCTCCTGGCCTAGTGACTCATTTCCTCAAGGTGTTTGTTATGGCCAAGAGGTTTTCAAAACTTTGCCCCCGCAGTCCACTGTATGTTGTACTACATTCTTCAGCATGTTTATAGGATGTGCAAATATATATGTAGAAACAACTTCTGTTTATCTTCATGGGCATAGTCTCAATCTCCTTCCCACACCTGTTTAGTTTCCACATTGATCTATCTATTCACTGGTAGATTGGTATTATTGTTGTTACAGACTTGTGTATATACTATTATTGACTTATGCTTCCTTTAACTTTTTTTTTAAAATTTCCCAGTGAACTCTTTTTCTTTTTCTATTGACTTCCTCTTTATAGCATATCACCTTTCTATTACCCAGCTTAGTATTTGTCTACACTCTAGTTAGCATTTTACCCTCTCTATTGCTTTAACCCATGGTAACTATTACATTCTCTCTCTCTCTTTCTCGGTATGTATGTGTATGCACACATAGATATACACTTATTTTTATAGTTTGGAAGCAGGAGTGGCATCCACTTCCTAAACACCATTTTTTTTTTAAGAGCAAGCCCTTTAATAGTCGTTGTTAAAAATCCTTTGCCCTGGAAGCTGCCCTCTTACACTGGTGGCCCCTCAGGGTTTCTGCCCAACTGCGAGGTGGCAGATACTCCCAGGCCACTTGTTTAAATAAATACCTGTCCCCTGAAGGTGGGTGTGAGAACAGGGCCCTCTCCCTGCTGAGGGCCTGCCTTCCCGGGGACACCTTGCATGTTTACACCTTTTCTGACTGTGTCAGTGGCCAAAGCATGGCAACTGGGCATCAATAAACGTCTCTGAGGAAGCTGGGGCTTGCAGTGTTGTACGGGCAGGGGGTGCCGGGTCACTCCAGGATGTCAATCACCAGGTCATCGTCCCCGTCCAGTGCGTCGTCCCCGCTGCCTGCATCGCTGAACATCTGCCGAGGGACGGTGCTCAGGATCGTGTGTGTGGGCATCTTAGGAGGGGGCAGTGGGGCGAGGGCTGCCCCCACCCCAGCCCCAGCCCCTCGACCTGGAAAGGCCAGCGGCCCTCCCACAGGGCAGTCAGGGGGTCCCACCGCCATCTTGAGTTTCCGGGGTAGGCGGGGCCGTTTCTCCCGTTTGGGCCTTGGGGGGCTGGGCTCAGGCAGCTGCAGGGCCAAGTAGTCAGAAGGGAATGGGGGGTAGGTGGGGGAAGCCAGCGAGCTCAGGTATGGGGAAGGGGCCCCAGAGGCCTGAAGTGGAAACCCTGTTGAAGAAGGCAGGGAGAGACAGGAGGGGGATGGGGCACCCCCCAGCGGAGGGCTTCTCTTCCTTTTGGGGACTGGTGTGTCTGACAACTTGAGTGTCCCCTCTGTTTCACTGTTATCTGAAGAGGCAGTGGCATCTGAGTCAGAAGAGTCTTCATCCACGTTCTCGTACTGCAGAAGCCGATCAAGGAGGAAACTCTTGTCCCAGGACACCTTCAGCAATTTCCTCTGCGCCTTCCTTAGCTCCTCCTGGAAGCATTCATGTTCGTAGATGAGAAACTTGAGCTTCCGCTTCAGGTTCCGGTATTCTTGTAGTCCACCTCGCCATCGGCTGGCCCGTTCATGACCGGCCGCAGGAGCAGCGGCCCAGTGCCCGCTACCCCTGGGCCGGCTCAACCCGCCTAAACAACATTTTAA
>NW_006399975.1:2246785-2251800 GCF_000299155.1 Elephantulus edwardii | reverse complement strand
ATATCTTTCATCTGCTTTTTTTCTGTAAAATGCTTGTCTGTCAAATACTTTTCTAAATCTGAGCATTCAGATTAAGACAGACTAGGAAGCAGAATTGGCCATCCACTTCCAAAATAGTAGGCCTCTGAAAACTCTATATACAATAGAACACATGTAGACTAACAGATAAGGCAACTGAGGCAGAGCTTTCAAGCATGGAAATACAAAGTAAAAGGAACAGTTATAAGCAAACACTAATGATTGGAACATGGAATGTGAGAACCATGGTAGGAAAATTAGATATTGTTAAGGAAGAAATGGAATGCATAAATATTGACATACTAGGTATTGCCAAGATGAGATGGACTGGCATGGGGCATTTTGAGTTGGATGATCATATGATTATTACTCTGGAGATAAAAAGGTGAAGAAAAATGGGGTTGTTTCATAGTTAAAAAAGTCATTTCTATATATGTCTTGAAATACAATATTGTGAACAACAGGATAATATCCAGACACATACAAGGAAGTCCTGTAAATACCACTGTCATTCAGATATATGCACTAACAACCAAAGCCGAATAAAAGGAAATGGAAGATTTCTACCAACTTTTACAGCCTGAGAAAGATTGAACCTGCAATCAAGATGCATTGATATTAATGGATGACTGGAATGCAAAAGCTGGGAAAAGAGAAGAAGGATCAGTAGTTGAAAAACATGGACTTGGTGACAGAAACGAAGCTGGAGATAGAATGATTGAATTTTACACAATCAACAATCATTGCAAATACATTTTATAAGAAACATAAATGCAGGTTATACACCTGGATTTCACCTGATGCTATGCATAGGAATCAGACTGATGACATCTGTGGAAGGAACCACTGGAGACACTCAATATCAGCTGTGAAGACCAAGTGCTGATTGTGGAACAGACCACCAACCACTCATACATAATTTCAAGTTGAAGCTAAGGAAAATTAAATCAAATCCACGGGAACCAAAATATGACCTTGAGTCTATCTCACCTGAATTTCAAAACCATCTCGGGAGCAGGTTTGAAGCTTTGAACACCAGTGAGTGAAGACTAGATGAGTTGTGGGAGGACATAAAGAGTATCATCCAGGAAGAGTGTGAAAGGTCATTACAAAGGCAGAGGAGGAAGAAAAGACCAAAGTGAACGTCAGAAGAGACTCTGAATATCGTACTAGAGTGCCAAGAAGCCAAAGCAAAGGGAGGAATTCAAGATATTAAAGAGCTGAACAGAAGATTTCAAAAGGCAGCACGGGAAGACAAAAATATTACAATGAAATGTGCAAGTAGCTGGAGTCAGAAAATTAAAAGGGCTGAACTCGTTCAGCATTTCTTAAGCTCAAGGAACTGAAGAACAAATTCGAACCTTTAGATGCTATACTCAAGGATGCTTTGAGCAGAATACTAAATGATCCAGGAAGTATTAAAAGAAGATGGAAAGAGTATACAAAGTCGTTGTACTGAAAAGAATTGGCAGACACAGAAGAATTTCATGAAACAACATATCAGCAAGAGCCAATGGTAATGAAGGAAGAAGTTCAAGGTGCTTTGAAGGAATTGGCAAAAAATAAGTCCCCAGGAATTGATGGTATACCAATTGACATGTTTCAACTAACAGATGCTGCTCTAGATGTGCTCACCAAGTTGTGTCAAAAAATCTGAAGGACAACTGCTTGACCAACTGACTGGAAGTGATCTATATTTGTTCCCATTCCAAAGAAGGGTGATCCAACAGAGTATGGAAATTATCCAACAATATCGTTGTTATCACATGCAAGCAAGATACTGCTGAAGATTATCCAAAAATAACTGGAACAGCACATCAACAGAGAACTACCAGAAATGCAGGTTGGCTTTAGAAGGGGTCATGGTACTAGGGATATTGTAGCTAAAGTTAGATGTATCTTGGCTGAAAGCAGGGATTGATTATGCAAAGGCATTTGACAGTGTGGATCACAACGAACTATGGCTGACTCTAAGAAGAATGGGAATCCCAGAACACTTGATCATGCTAATAGGAAACCTATACTTGGATCCGGAGGCAGTCCTCAGAACAGAGCAAGGAAACACTGCATGGTTCAAAATTGGAAAGGGTGTACGCCAGGGATGTGTCCTATCTCCATACCTTTTCAACCTATATGCAGAACGGATTATCCGGAGGCTGGGCTCTATGAGGAAAAAGTGTGGCATCAGGATTGGCGTAAGAATCTTCAACAGTCTGGGTTATGCAGATGATATAACCCTGCTTGCTGAAACTGAGGAGGACTTGAAGTGCTTGCTGCAGAAGGTCAATATGGATTGAGCTCAGTATCAAGAAAACAAAGATTCTCAACATTGGGCTGATTGGCAGCAACAGGATGGATTGTGAAGAGAGTGAGATTGTTCACAGTTTTAGTTTGCTTGACTCCACAGTCAAGCACCAGCAGTCTTGGCACCAGCAGCCAGGAAATTAAAAGACATATTGTGATGGGAAAGTCTGCTGTTAAGGGCCTCTCCAGAGTACTGAAGAGCAATGATGCCACTCTGGAGACTAAGGTGTGCCTGATACAGGCCATGGTCTTTGCAACCACTTGGTATGCATCAGAGAGCTCAACAATAGCTAGGGAGGACAGATGGAGAATTGATACTTTTGAGCTGTGGTGTTGGAGAACAGTATTGAATGGTCTGCTAAGAAAATGAAGAGGTTTGTCCTAGAGAGGATTAAACCAGGCTGCTACTTAGAGGCAAGGATTCTGAAGCTTCATTTGACAAACTTTGGACATGTTGCAAGGAGGGACCAATCCTTGGAGAAGGATGTCATGCTTGGGAGGGTTGAAAGACAGTGCAGGAGAGGAAGGCCCTCTATGAGGTGGATTGATTCAGTGACTGGGGTAATCGGGATGGGTGTCAGAGGCAGTGCGATTGGCACAGGAGAGAGCAGGGTTTAGGGCTGTTGTACATAGGGTCTCTATGAGTTGCTGGTGACTTGAAGGCACATAACAACAACAACGACAACATACTATAAAAATATTTTCTATTTTATATTTTTATATTTTCCATCTTATTGTAATAGTTTTATATATTTTTATAATAGAAAAAGTATTTACTTAACTTTTTATACTAGTAGTTTCATACAATGTCTGTCCTTTTGTGATAAATTAATTTCATTTAGCATAATTTCTACCAGTTTCATCCATGTGATGACATATTTAACACATTGTTATTTTTTATTATTGCATGTGTGTTTGTAGTGTATCTTACTTATCCAATCATCCATCAATGAACTTGGAGGTTACTTTTGTCTTCTTGTAAATAGTGTTCCAATGAAAATAAATATGTATGTGTGTATGTATCTATTCGTGTCATTACCCTTATTTCTCTAGAATATATACAAACTGGTGGTATGATGGGATCATATGATAATTCTACATCCAACTTTTTTTTTTAATGTCCAACTTTTTAAGGAAGTTCTGTACTGTTTGGTTTTCCACAGTGGTTGTACCATATTTTAAACCCAACAGCAGGGTATGAGAGTTCAAGTATCATCATATCCTAACCAAATATTGTTGTGTGTTTCTTTTATCAAACTTTATTGTTAATGCTGGAGTTAATGTTATTTTATTGTTTTGAGTTGCATTTTTGTAATTGCTAATGATGTCATTTCTTCATATGCTTGTTGGCTGTCTAAAGGTCTTGCTTAATGATGTATCTATTCATATCTTCCACTAATTCTTAATAGGATTATTTGTCTCGTTGTTGAGGTACTTAAGTTTTCTATAAATTTTAGATATTAGCTCCTTCCTCAATATTTGCTGTCAAATCTTTTCCCCAGTCTGTGAATTCTCTACCTTTTTGGTAAAATCTTCTGATGCTCATTAAGGATCTGCCTAATTTGGGAGATCCCAGTCTCTGCTGTCTGAAAATTTTTAGTTACATTTCATAGTATATTTATGACTTGCACTAAGGTCACTACCTTTGTTCCTACTTTATTTTGATGATCTTTATAATTTTAGGTTTTTCATTTATGGTCCATCTTGAGTTTGGTTTTGTATATGATGTAAGATATAGATCCTGGTGTGTTTTATTTTCTTCTTAATTTTTTTCTTTTTAAAAAAGTAGGTTATCCTGCACAATTTGTTAAAGACAGCGTATAATTCCCATTTAATATATTTCAGCCCTTTTCAAAGATCAGTCCATAGGTGGATGGAGACAGAACCAACTCATAGTTGACTGTTCAGTGGGTTTTCAGAGGATATAAATCACACAGGATAAGACTGTTCCTCTTTCTCCTGCAGAGCAGCTAGTGTGTTTGAACTGCATGCCTTTAGGTTGGCAGTGTAGCTTCTTACTCCTAGGCCACAGAATTTTCTGATCTCATTGCTCTTTGGAAATATCTCATTTTGATCCCCATGTTTAGCAAACCCCAACTCATAAAAAGGAAAAATATCAATAAGTAAAGAAAATAAACTAATTAATTACAACACCAGAGATGGAGCATCTAGATACTTTTCACCAACAGTTACTCTGTAAGACATGCACTACAAGTGTATATAATCCAGGGGAAATGACTAATAACATAAGACTGACTTCTAACAGAAAAAGATCTTTGCTCTCAGATGCTAAATGCAATTGACTTCTAAACAAATCATCAGAAGCTCTGTGTTCAAGCTTTACTTCTACCATTTCTGAGTTGTGGGTTAAAAAGACATTATGTTTCATAGGTCTTCAGCCTATCTTCTTCACATGTTTACTGAATACACTGACACCACATAACTTCTATTTTCTGTCAGACCTTCTTGTAGATATTTCTTTAGAGAATATTCTACATTGAATCATATGCTTTTGTGTTCTTGCCAGGGTGTCTGAATAGATTCTGAGAAAATTGAGAATAAGTTAGTAATAATAACTTATACTTGTTGTTGTTATGTGCCGTCGAGTCGCCTGCAACTCATAGCGACCCTATGTACAACAGCCCTAAATTCCGCTCTGTCCTGTGCCAATCGCACTGTCTCTGACACTCCCA
>NW_006399975.1:2243718-2245860 GCF_000299155.1 Elephantulus edwardii | reverse complement strand
ATTAGAATGATCAAGTGTTCTGGGATTCCCATTCTTCTCAGAGTCAGCCACAGTTTGTTATGATCTACACAGTAAAATGCCTTTGCATAGTCAATTAAACACAGATAGACATTCCTCTGGTATTCCCTGCTTTCAGCCAAGATCCATTATACTTATAAGTTAATAATAACTTATACTTCCAATGCCTAAAAAAATGCCTAGAACAGAATAGACTTTCAGTATTTGTTAAGTAGAAGCTAGGAAAGTAATGGACAAGTTACTTTAAACCTGTATAACCGTGAAACTTTAATGATATCTTTTTGTCTCTTGTCTACGTCATGCTAAAACTTCCTGCTAACAGAACATGGCATGGTCCCTTAATAAATTCAAAGATATATCCAAGTCCTAACCCATAGCCCCAATGAATGTGATTTTATTTGGAAAAGAGTCTTTGCAGATATGTTGCTTTTATGTGCCATCGAGTCGCTTGCGATTCATAGCGGCCCTATGTACAATAGCTCTAAACTCTGCTCTGTCCTGTGCCAATCTCACTGTCTGCCACACACTCATCCCGATTGTCCCAGTCACCACATCAATCCATCTCCCAGAGGGCCTTCCCCTCCTGCGCCTGCCCTCCATCCTCCCAAGCATGATGTCCCTCTCCAAGGACCGGTCCCTCCTTACAACATGACCAAAGTATGTCAGATGAAGCCTCAGAATCCTTGCCTCCAAGGAGCAGCCTGGTTTAACCCTCTCCAGGGTGAATCTGTTTGTTTTCTTAGCAGTCCATGGCACTCTCAGTACCCTTCTCCAGCACCACAGCTCAAAGGCATCAATTCTCCTTTTATCCTCCTTGGTCATTGTCCGACTCTCTGATGCATAACAGGTGATTGCGAAGACCATGACTTGTATCAGACGCATCTTAGTGTCCAAAGAGATACCATTGCTCTTCAGCACTTTGGAGAGGTCCCTAACAGCAGACTTTCCCATCGCAATACGTCTTTTAATTTCCTGGTTGCTGGTGCCAAGAGTGTTGATTGTGGAGCCAAGCAGACTAAAGCTGTGAACAATCTCAATCTCTTCACCATCCATCCTGATGCTGCCAATTGGTCCAGTGGTGAGAATCTTTGTCTTCTTGACATTGAGCCTCAATCCATATTGAAGGCTTTACAGAAATAAGTAAGCTAAAGTGCTCAAGATAAAGTGATTTTAAATTAAGTAGATGGTGCCTAAATTCAACTCAACACAAGGATGCTCGTAAGAGACAGAAAACAGCAAGAAGAGAAGGCAAGCAGAGAGTGGACATTGGACATTGGACGCTATGAGCAAAAATTATCTCCTAAAGTCTTCAGAGGGTGAATGACCCTGACTTCTGGCCTCTAGAACTGTGATACAATCTTTGTTGTTTTCAGCCACCATTTTTGTAATAATTTGTAATGAAAACTCTATGAAACAAATACCTTTCCTGCCTGCACCAATAGGTCCTGAGTTCTTATGGCAGCTTTAGAAAGCTAGGACCTCCAAAGGCCATGGGACCTTGTCTCCTATGTGCTGAGTGGGGAGAAATAGATGGACTTGTTACAGAAGCCATTCATAATATGGCCCATTGCAGGGGCCCCAGGGAACCCAGTCTCCCTGTTGTGGACACATGGGATCAAAGTTTGATTTGTTACTTTCAACCACCAGTCTGGGAGAGAGTTAGAAAATGATGAGAAAACAGAGTAATGTGATTTGTCATCCATGAAAGTGTCAAGATGAGAATTTACCAATTATTAGCTTGTCCATCTGAAGGAAATGAAAAATAATTATTAGAAATAACTCAACAGTCTCTAGAAACATGTATGTGTACATGTGTACACTTTTTGTGTGTGGCACCAGCCTCTAAGTAAGAGAAAGTTTTGGGTATGAAACTGCTTCTCTGATTATTAGTAGAAATTTGTCTTTCCTTCACAAGTGGGTAAGGAATTTCACTTGTTACCCAAAGGCAGGTAGTCTTTCCAAGGGAGAAAGATGAGCAATCTCTTCTCTTGCAATCTGCAGTTTCAGAAAACCCATTGGTAAGTCAGCTTTGAATCCAATTGTTGTTGTTGTTATGTGCCATCGAGTCGTTTCCGACTCATAGCGACCCTATGCACAACAGCTCTAAACCCTGCTCTATCCTTC
>NW_006399975.1:2215324-2243216 GCF_000299155.1 Elephantulus edwardii | reverse complement strand
GGAGCCGAGCAAAGTGAAGCTGTGAACACTCTCAATCTCTTCATCATCCATCCTGATGCTGCCAATTGGTCCAGTGGCGAGAATCTTTGTCTTCTTGACGTTGAGTCTTCTTGACGTTGAATCCAATTAGACTCAATAAAAATTAAGTTTTTAATTTAAAGGAAAAAGAAGTTATATAGACTTTATGTAACTCTTATCTTTTTTGGTTGTGTCTATAGAACTTGAAAGAGGTTGAGTTCTTCTAAGCCTTTCCATGTCAGTAAAATGGAGGTAAAAGTTGTACTATTTAACACAAAGCTTTAGTATAATTAATTCAACAAGATAATTTTATAGTACTCATTCAAGTCAGCCAAATTGCATAGTACAAAACAGTATTTAATAGGACTGACTAGCTATTGTTATTATACTGTTACTTTTGAGGGACCTCTGGTGGTCCAATTGGCAAGAGTAGTACTTCCAACACAAAAGAATGTGGTTCAAAACCATCAGCTGTTCTGCAGCAGAAAGCTGAGAAATCACTTCCCATGTGATTTACAGCCTCTGAAAACCTGCTGAAGGGTCAAGTATGAATCAGTCCTGGCACAAGATCACATGACAATAACACCAAGCCTGCTATAGAAGTAAAGCTCTGGCAGGGTAGTCTGTCATTTCACTGCTAAGCCACGCCTCTCTGGCAGTTCCAATCCACCAGCGACTCTAAGGAAGAAAGATGGGTCATCTCCTCCTTTAAGATTTGGGGCTGAGAAAGCCACTATGAGTTGGTTCTGACTCCAAGACATTCTTAATTTCCTTGCTGTTTTCTATGCCAAAAGATGATGAGGCAAAATGACAAAATACTTAAAATTCAGGAAGTTGTAGCTTGAATGCTGACTCCAGCGCAAGTGCATGATGTGAAGTTGAACAAATTATTATTCCTCAATTATCTATAAAATGGGTATAATAGAGTTGTGCACCCAAACCACAGAGCAGTTAAGAAACGCAGTGATCAGTGAAACAATGAATGAATGAAAACCTAAAATCTCTGTAAATGTTCACTAAAACTAATAAAATTCAATAATAATAAAAAAAATGCAGTGATAAGTGAGGGAGCTCTGGTGGCCTAGTGGCAAGAAGCTGCACCTTAATCACAGAGGTGTGCAGTTCAAATCCACCAGATGCTCTGCTGGAGGAGGGATAATCTCCTCCTGTACCAGTCAGATCTGATTTGATGGTACACACACACAAATTAATAAAATAAAATTTTTTAAAAATGCAGTGATGGCTGTAAAAAAGCATTTAACACAATATATGACAAATAGTCATTTATCTTGTTTAGTCTTATGGATTTGACTCTGTCTATTAAAAAAATATTTTAATGAGTGCCTATCCCAGAACACTTAATTGTGCTCATGTGAAATCTATACCTAGGCTAAGAAGCTGTTGTCTGAAGAGAGCAAGGGGATACGTCAGTTTAAAATCAGAAAAGGTGTGCATGAGGCTTTGTATCCTCCCTACACACCTATTCAATCTGTATGCTGAGCAAATAATTTGTGAAGCTGGACTCTATGGAGAAGAATATGGCATTACAATTGGCAGAAGATTTACCAACAACCTGCGTTATGCAGATAACTCAATGTTGCTTGCTGAAATGAGGATATGAAATGTATGCTACAGAAGATCAAAGACTACAACCTTTGGTATAGATTAAATCTCAACACCAAGAAGACAGAGATCCTCAGCACAGTACCAACAGTCAGAATTAGGATAGTTGGAGAGAGGATTGATGCTGTCAATGATTTCATCTTGCTCTAATCAACAATCAACTTCCTTGGCAACAGCAGTCAGGAAATGAGAAGATGTACTGTATCGGTCAATCTGCTGTCAGGGACCTTTCCAAAATGCTGAAGAGCAATGATGTCAGTTTGAAGACTAAAGGTGTGACTGATTCAGGCCATGGTCTTCTCAATAATCTGCTATACACATGATATCTGGACAATAAATAAGGATGGAAGAAGAATTGATCCCTTTGAGTTGTGGCCCTGGAGTACTGAATGTCCCATAGACTGCCAAAAGAACAAACAGATATGTCTTGGACATGTTATAACTGGAATGCTCCTTGGAAACAATGATGTAAAAGCTTTGTCTTTCATACTTTGGACAAGTAACTAGGCGAGACTATTAATTGGAAAGAGACATCATCCTTGGAAAGATAGAAGGTCAGTGAAGATGATGAAGACCTCAAGCAAGGTAGACTGACAAAGGTGACTTCAGTAATGGTCTCCAGTGTGTCGGAGACTTTGATGATGATGTAGGATTGGCCAGGGTTCAGACTGGCTGTTCATAGAGTCACTATGAGTATTACTCAGTGGCATCTAACAAAAGCCACAATCTGCTTTATACTAGGTAAGAATTAGAAATTTAGTCATGATCTGTGGTGTCCTAACACTTACTTTCAAGTGCTGAATGTTGTTGTTACTATATACCATCGAGTTAGAACCTACCCATGGCTGACTTTACAGTGAGTTTTCAGGGCAGTAAATCACACAGGAGGAGATTTTCCACTTTTCCCCCATAGGAGCAGCTGGTGAATTATAACTGCATGCCTGCCTTCATAGGAGCTCACTAGGCAATAGCAAACCATGTAACGGTGGTATAAGTAGTATTAATCAGAATCTATGGAGAGAGCTAGTGTTTTCAACAGAAATTTACTGGGATTCCCACTGAAGGAAGAATACATAAACTAAGTAAACTTGATTTGTGTAGATCCGTTGGTGAACTCTTATGTCATCCCAACTGGAAGAAATAATATACTCAAGTGAAAGAAAGAGAGAATAATTATAGGAGATGTTAGATTTCTGCTAATTATCCGAGATTCCTTCCCCCAAATCCTCAGAATATATAATATGGTTCCTAGTTCATTCTATATAACTTCCATAGCACAAACTGTCATGTATTCTGTTATAAACTGAAAGGTTGATGGTTTAAATCCACTCAGAGGTACCTGAGAATGTGCCTGTTACATACTTTTGAAATACAAACTGTTGAAAATACTATGGAGCACAGTTCCATTCTGACATGTGGGATTGCCTTGACTTAGAATTGACTCGAGAGCAATTATTTGTTTTTAATTTTATTTTGAAGGAAATAAGTGAAGAGGGACATGATGTGTGAGAGACTGGGAGACAAGATGCAGAATTACAGAATACACCTCAATAAAGAGCCATGGAGGTAGAGGACACAGCAGGAATTAGGGGTTGGGCCAGCTTTAATTGGATTTTCCAGAGGTAAGAAGTGGGTAAATGAACTTCGCCTACAACCCAAAACTAAATCCATTGTCATCAGGTCTATTCTAGCTTATGGCAACTCTGATTTCCTAGGCTGTGAATTTTTACAAAAGACTACTCTAATTTCTCTCACAAAGCTGCTGGTGGATCCAATTCACTGACTTTTTAGTTAGCAGCCCAGCACATTCTATGCTATGCTGCCAAGTCTCATTGGAATCTTACTCAAGTAACTACTTAATTACAAGTATGATCAGTTTTACAAAAGGGAATCATCAAGTCTCAGTGGAGCACCTAATGTGGGGAAATATCAAGGAACAGCTCAGAGGAGGCGCCCCTTAAATTGTCCTGTGAATGACAAGATGGAGCCAAGCTCAGCGAAGTCCATCAGGCAGCTGGAATCACATAAGCAAGACTCTAGAGCCAGAAGAATTATCTTGTAGGAAAGGACTCTTCAGGGACCAGAGTAGTGATGTCTGGGCAAAGCGAACAACAGGCATGGACAGCAGTTCCTATTCTTGTAGCCCCTTAGAGCTCAGGTAAGTGTATCTGATACATGGCCTTCTTCAAAACCAACAGGGATCTGGGTTCTGGGCCACTTACCAATGATGGTTAGTCAGAAAAGGGTTTCAAAACTCGAGGTCAACTATAACCAATTATATCTAATAAAAGAACATTTTTGCCACTCAAAATTGCAATGATGCACAACTGTGCTATTTACAGATAATGGAAGGATTCATTTTAAAATAGATTAATGCATAATATGCTACAAGTCTATTTATGCATTTATACATTCAAAGATGTACTATTAAGGCCTTAGTTCAACCTTATTATTATGACCTCTCTAAAACCGCATTTTAAGATAAGATCAGAAATCTCTACATTTGAGAGGTAACTGGATGTGAGGTAATGTCTACCTGGCCCTCCATCCCTATCCTTAGCCCTGCGATCAGCCAGGTTTAATGGATCTGAGACTTAAAGATTTTCAGGAAGAGACATATTTGCTTAAATAGCATATATTTCTCTGTAAGAGCTCAAAACATGGCTGAGGCCAGCCCCTAGCATAGAGTGTAGCTCGCAGGAGATGCTCAATAAATGTTTGATGAGTGAGTGAGTAACTATTCAGGAGTGACTGGAGGTTGGCACATCTCAATTCTTGCCAAAAGCACCATCCTGTGGGAGGTGATTGGTCTCCCTGTGGTAAAAAACAGACTGGAAGCAAAATGAAACTCAGAAATGATAAACAGATGGGATGCCCCAGACGTGTCTTTGAATTAAGTCCATTTTTCCAGCACTGTTTTCTGGCCCCTCGTTACTGTAGTTTGAAGTGGAGAATGTGGTGGACGGGAAGCACTAATAAATAACCACATAATTCCATTTGGTTTCTGTTCCCATGGGTCCTGTGAGCATGGGGCCACAACCCTAGGTCTTCTCACCTTACAGGCAGAGGTAACTTTGAAAGGACACGCTATTACTCAGAGCTGTGTTCTCATTTTCACTGTCTGAGAGAGGAAATAAAATGTCTCCAATGTTCAATCTTGGATTGTTTATAAGAATATCTCATATGTGCTCTGAGACTCATCTACAGAAGCGGTATCTTTATTAACTTGCTGTGTGACCTTGAGCAAGTCAGCTAACCTCTCTGGGTTTCTTAATCAAGTCCCAATTATATAGAATTTTCTTTGTGAGACTGTTGTGAGACTTCCATGACCAAAACATTTAGTAATGACACGCTGCAGAGGCAAAGCTAAATTGTAAAAAACCAGTAGTGCATAGAATTTGAGGGGTCTCATAAAAAGAGGCTTAGTCTGGAGTGAATAGTGCTGCTAACTCAAAGGTAAGTGGTTCAAATCCACCAGCTGCTCCACAAGAGAAAATGAGCCGTCTCCTCCCTTGCTATTTACATAGAGCTTCTGAAAACCAAGTAGAGTATCAGCTATGAGTAGGTTCTGGCCTGGTGATGTCAGTGAGAGTTTTTCCATAAGAAAAAGGGTTCAAAGTAATCAGATAGCAGGTGTTTGTATATATGAAGAACCAGGTATTCTGGCTTCACAGAAATTCCACCTCAGAGAAAATAGTGATCAGATGAGAATTACTATGATTACACTAGAAAGATGTGGACTAGAAAGGATAGTATTTGACCATATTGCAGTTACTCAGAGAAAAGAGTTTGCATTTCCAGTAAGAGTTTGCATTTCCAGTAAGGGACTTGTTGTTTAACACTGAGTCAGAACCAACTCATAGCTGACCCTCCAGCAGGTTTTTAGAGGCAGTTAATTGCACAGGAAGAGATTGTCCATCCTTCTCTCATGGAGCAGTTAGAACCACACGCCAGAGGGTTAGCAGCACCTCTCGTTACCACTAAGGAGTTAGGTGATTCTTTTTCTGCCTGAAGATGCCACTACACTCTAGCTAGTTTCAGACTAGCGTCTTCTTCAGTATTGCCATGAATGCCTCCAGGAATGATTTGATTCAGCTTGGTGGGTTTCTCTCTGGCATGCTGCTGTTGTTAGGTGCCATCAAGAGAATTTGGACTTATATCAACACAAATTACAACAGAATGAAGCACTGGTCCTGAACCATCTTCATAATCACTGTCCGTTGCCTGACCTTATTGCAGCCACTCTGTCAGTCCATCTCCTGGAGGGTCTTCTGTTCTTTTGTGGAACTTCTGCTTTACCAAGCATGATGCCTTTCTCCAAGGACTGGTCCCTCCTGATGATGCTGAGTATCACTGAGTCTGAACTGGTCCATAGCTGGCCCTGCAGTGGGTTTTCAGAGGCAGTTTAATCACACAGCAGGAGATTGCCCATCCTCCCACGGAGCAGCTGGCAGATTTGGACCCCATCCCTCCTGATAGCATGTCCATTGGAGATTAATCTGACCATCCTCACTTTTTCTAAGGTAGATTTGAGTGTTCTTCTGAAAGTCCAATATTCTTTTTATTTGTTTTTTTTCCTTTTTAAAAAATTTATTAATTTCAATGAAAATTTACAGAGACTTTGGATTTCCATTCATTCATTGTACTTTTCTCCCCTCCCAACCCTCCCGACTAGTACACTACTCTCTTGGAAAAATAAAAGAAAAATTCTTTCATTGTTTTACAATCCCTCTTCCCAGGTCCACTCCACTATACAGCCTTCGCTCTAGACCCCTGTCATGACAAAAATACCTAATAGTGTTCCCTCTTAAACAGTTTTCTCCCTCATCTGTTTCAATGCAGTATACATTATTGAACCCATCCTTCTCAGTCTCCTCCCAAATCCAATATTCTTAACAAAAATAAAAAAGAAACAAAAAAACCATACCACATTTGTGTCTTTTATTTCTCCAAGGGCTCTCATGGCTCTTTGCTTTCTTCATGTATGATATCATTGATGTCATTCCACAACTTATCTAGTCTTTGATTACTGTTTTTTGCCTTGAGTGAACTTGCATATGAGCAAATGATTGTTCTGCAGTTGACCCCTAGTCTTGTTTTGAGTGGTGATAGTGAGCTTCTGCATCATCCTTCTTCACAAATGTTATTGATTTGATTCCTGTGAATTACATTTGGTGATGTGCATGTGCATAGGGACCATTCACATTGTTGAATAAAAGATCTTTGCAATGAATAAATTGTTAGTCTTACAAGATCATGTGATCTCACCCATGCCATTTCTATCACCAAGTCTGTATTTTAATTACTAATTATTCTTATTTCTAACTTTCATATTCCAATAAACAGTACTTATCAATGCATCTTGAATGCATGGTTGATCAATTTCAAAGTACAGGAGTTGGTAGAAATTTTCAATGCCTTCTTCATTGGAAGAAGAAGATTGTGACTCCAGATCTGGCTTCTTGAGGGAGTTGGGAAGAGATAGCGAGGCAGGTCTAACAAGATATAAGAATGGTGGAGATTTACTTGGACACAAGATAAAAGGGCCAATTGTGTCTAATTCAAGTTGAGAAGTGACTGTCAAAGAACAGTGCTCTGCTGAAAATACCTCAGCCACTACATATACCAGTGTGTATTGTGAATGTAGAGATTCACCCACAAAATAATCTTGCTTATTAACAACTAGAGCATATCCTTACAGTCAAAACAACAGTTTACTTTTCCATAAGCCTGACCATGGATCTTATATATTCTGAAGTCAGTGCCAGATATTCCTATCAATCCTCAGTTCTGATCTTTTAGGGTCCAGCTATGCCTCCAGAGACACAACTCCTCTCGAGGACAGCCAGCCCACAGCGACATTTCAGATCTCCGAATCCTATACTTTTGGTGCTCTCGTCATGAAGGCTATTCTCCCCAAGAATGACCCTTTTCTATCAAGCAGTGGTGCTCTCTTTGACCAGTGGAACAATGGGAAGATGAAGGAATCACCAATCTAGTCAATCAGACCAGCTGAACAATTAACTCTGGTAGGCAGTGTGGCCTGGTTGGCAGCTCTACAGGGTTAACTTTTTTTTCTATTTGAGCCTATACTCAGCATGGTTACACTTAGAATGTCACTCTATGGCATTGTGATCTAAATATTTCAAAGGTTAAGCATGTAAGGACTCAAAAACTATTTACCCAATGAACTGGGAATAGGAAACTTTCTGATTTGAAAATCAGAAGAATCTTTGAGCCCTAAGCTTCAGAATTTTCCAGGATTTATTGGTCACATAAGGCATCCTCATCCATTGGTCTTTGTCTCTTGTGTCCTCTTAGCTTTCTCCCAGCAATGGCGCCTCAGGGGTCAGGTGAGGGGTGGAAGTATTCCCTGTTGTGAAAACATCCAATTTCTCAGCAGGTTAATTTCTTTCTAGGTACAGAAAATCCTGGTGTTAAAACAAGGCTACTCTCACAAACACAGACAGAAAAAATGAATATAACTTCGTGGACTCTACCCCATACAAGGGCAAAACTACTGGTTACTAGCACCCCACTGGTCACAGGGTAACCCTGAATATTCCCTTAGTAATATCATCCCGTTCTGCTTGTCTCTTCCAAAGGGACCACTGGGGACTGCAAGAGACTGTGGACTGTTGACAACTGATAAATGCAGTCTTCAAAGCCACTCATCCATTCTTAATGGACAGCCCGTTAATTTGAGGTCTAGGTCATGAATTTGAATGCTATGCACTGAACACCTCTTCAGAAAGAAAACCTGCTTTTGCCTCAGGGTAAATGGTGATTCATTAATTGTAATTAAATTAGGCTGGTGGCTTAAACTGGATGTGACAAAATGAAAATCCCCATATAAAACCTGAGATGCATAACACATGCCTTCTGCCAATAACATCTAGTTTTTGCCTAAGTGGATTTAAAAGGAGCAAAAAGCCCCCTTTTTTAAAATGGGAAAGAGAAAGAAAACACTTCAGTTAAATAGGGAAATAAATAACTTCTGAATGTTTCTCAATTTCTTTTCATTTGAGTCTTGGTGCAGAACTCTAGAGAACTAGTGATAAGTATTTAAGGAATCTGCAGCGTACTGGGGAGGGAACAGGCAGAATCCTGGGTTTGCTCTTTTTGAGTTAACAGTGAAGCTATCCACTTCCTTCTGGTGTTGGGAAATCATATGAGCTTTCTTGGCACATCCAAAGTAACAGTCTCTAAGGACTATATTAGATATATTAGCAAACACCTTGGATCCATGTCTAGGCTCCTAAGATTACATTAGTGGTTGTTGGTAACTTTGAAACTTTTGGTCTTGAACTTCCTCATTTGTGATGTGGAAGCTTAGGATGAGTACAGCTACTGACTTCTTTCTTCAGAGAAAATGCAACAGAAAAATAAGACCCTAAGAATTGATGGGATAACAATTGACATGTTTCAACTAATAGCTGTGTTCACAAATCCATGGCACAAAATTTGGAAGTTAGCTATCTGGCCACCTGATTGGGAGAAATCTGTATATGTTCCCATTCCCCAAAAAATGTGATCTAATAGAATGTAGAAATTACTGAGCAATGTCATTAATATCACATGCAAGAAAAGTATTGCAAAAGATCATTTAAAAATGATTGGCATAGTATGTAGATAGAGAACAGCCAGAGACTCAAGCTGGGTTTAGAAGAGGCCATGGTACCAAGGATATCATTGCTTATGTCAGATGGATTCTGGCTAAAATCAGAGAATACAAAAAGAATGTATACTTTTGTTTCATTGATTGCAAATGTGTGGTCTGTATGGGTCATAATTTATTATGACTAACACTGAGAAGATTGAAAATTCCAGAACACTTAATTGTGCTTATGTGAAACTTCACCTAGACTAAGAGGCTGCTCTATGACTAGAACAAGGAAACACTATTGTTGTTGTTATGTGCCATTGAGTTGCCTGTGACTCATATATATACACAATAGCTGTGAACACTGCTCAACAATCATGAGCCAATTTCATTTTCTCTAAAACACCTACTCTCTTTACCTTTGTTACTGAGCCAATTTATCTCATCCAGTGTCTTCCTATCTTATGTTGTCCTTCCACCTTTCCAAGCATAATGTCCTTCTTCAAGAAATGGCCCCTCCTGACAACATGTCCAAAGTATGTGAAATGAAGCTTCAAAAGCCTTACCTCCAAGGAGAAGCTTGGTTTCACCCTCTTTAGGACAGTTTGTTTGTTCTCTTAGCAGTACATGATATATTCAATATTTTTCTCCACAACATAAAGGCAGTGATTCTTCTATCATCCTTATTCATTGTGAAGCTCTCTGAAGCACAGCAAGTAATTGTGAAGATCATGGTTTGGATCAAGTGCACCTTTGTCTCTAGGCTGACATTGTTGCTCTTCAGGACTCTTGAGAGGTCTCTGACAGCAGATTTTCCCAATGCAATTTATCATTTTATTTCCTGACTACTGGTGCCAAGAGTGTTGATGACGGATCCAAACAAGCCAAAATTATTAACAATCTCAACCTCTGTTCCATCTATCATGATGCTACCAATCAATCCAGTGGTGAGAATCTTTGTTTTTTTGATGTTGAGTGTCAATCCACATAAAATACTGCAGTCCTTAAATTTTTGCATCAAATACCTCTGGTCCTCCTCAGTTTCAACAATTAAGGTTGTGTCATCTGCATAACATAGTTTGTTGATGAGTCTTCCTCCAATCCTGATGCCACATTCCTCTTTATAAAGTCTAGTCTCCCAAATGATCTGTTCTGCATATAGATTGAAAAGGTAGAGAGACAAGACTCATCCCTGATGTACTCCTTTCCTGATTTTGAACCATGCAGTATTCTCTTGCTCTATCTGTCAAAGGCTTCTTGGTCCAAGTGTAGGTTTCACATGAGCATAATCAGGTGTTCTAGGATTCCCATGCTTCTCAAGGCAAGCCACAATTTGTTGTAATACACACAGTCAAATTTTGACCCCAATTAGGTTAGACCACCTATTTAGTTCAAGTCTAATAATACTATGATCAATACCCAAAGTCAAGATATGTTGAATGATCCAGGAAGTATCAAAAGAAGATGGAAGGAATACACAGAGTCACTGTATCAGAAGGAATTGGCTAACACAGAGAAATTTCAAGAAATAACATATGAGCAAGAGCCTATGATGATGAAGGAGAAAGTTCAAGTAGCTCTGAAGGAATTGGCAAAAAACAAGGCTCCAGGAGTTGACAGAATACCAATTTATTTATTTCAACAAACAGACGCTGCCCTGGATGTGCTCACTAAGTTGTGCCAAGAAATCTGGAGGAGAACCAGCTGGCCAATTGACTGGAAGGGATCGATATTTGTTCCCACTCCAAAGAAAGATGACCCAACAGAGTGTGGAAATTATCAAACAATATCATTGATATAATATTCAAGCAAGATTCTGATGAAAATTATCCAAAAACGTTTGGAACAATATGTCAACAGAGAACTGCCAGATGTGCAGGCTGGATTTAGAAGAGGTCGTGCTACTAGGGATATTATAGCTAATGTTAGATGGCTCTTGGCAGAAAGCAGAGAATACCAGAAGAATGTCTATCTGTGCTTCATTGACTATGCAGAAGCTTTTGACTGTGTGGATCACAACAAGCTATGGCTGACTCTGAGAAGAATGGGAATTCCAAAACGTTTGATTGTGCTAATGCGAAACCTATACTAGGAACAAGAGGCAGTCGTCAGAATAGAGCAAGGAGACACTACATGGTTCAAAATCAAGAAAGGGGTCCATAAGTGATGTATTTTGTTTCCATACCTTTTCAATCTGTATGCAGAACAGATCATCTGAGATGGTGGGCTGTATGAGGAGGGATGTGGCATCAGGTTTGGTGGAAGAATCATCAACAACCTGCGTTATGCAGATAGCACAACCCTGCTTGCTGAAACTGAGGCGGACCTCAGAAAGTCAAGGACTGTAGTCTTCAATATGGATTGAAGCTCAATATCAAGAAAACAAAAATTCTCACCACTGGGCCAATGGCAGCATCAGTATGGATGGTGAAGAGAATGAGATAGTTAACAGTTTTCGTTTGCTTGGTTCTACAGTCAACACTCTTGGTAGCAGCAGCCAGGAAATCAAAAGATGAATTGCATTGGGAAAGTCAGCTGTGAGGGACCTCTCAAGAGTACTGAAGAGCAATGACATCAGTCTGGAGACTAAGGTGCGCCTGATCCAGGCTATAGTCTTCGCAATTACGTGCTATGCATCGGAGAGTTGGACAGTGAATAGGGATGATAGAAAGGGAATTGATGCCTTTGAGCTGTGGTGCTGCGGAAGAGTGTTGAATATACCATGGACTGCTAGGAGAACAAACAGGTTTGTCCTGGAGAGGGTGAAGTCAGAATGTTCCTTGGAGTCAAGGATTCTGAGGCTTTGTCTGACATACTTTGGGCATGTTGCAAGGAGGGACTCGTCCTTGGAGAGGGATATCATGTTTGGGAGAGTGAAGGGATCTCACTGGAGAGGAACACCCTCAATGAGATGGATCAATTCTGTGAGTGGAGTGTTGGGAATGAATGTGTTTGGGACAGTAAAGTTGGCACAGGATAGAACGGTGTTTAGGGCTCTTGTACATAGGGTCGCTATGAGTCGCAAGTGACTCGATGGCACATAACAATAACAACATGCTAATAAAGGTTTTCTAAGATCATCTGAGCATATTTCTGCTCACATTGTTCTTAAGAAAAAATTTCTGACCCATTGCTGTTGAAGTGTTTGCAGATAGAGGATGAAAAAAGAGAAGAATGAAAACGGTCAGTCTGTTTCATAAAGTCCAAATGATTCTTTGAATTTTCTGGATACAATGGATTGTGAAAGGGATGAAAGAGGTAGTTGAGTTAAATCTATGTTCTGTTAGACATGACCTATGGAACCTAAGTCCTGGAGTGGTTCAAAGATGACTATGTGGGGTCAGATTACTGATGCCAGTCCTGTATTCTGTGTGTTTCCTAACCCACAGGAGTTTTCTAAGAAGCAAGGCGAGTAAAATGGAAGAAATATTTGGAAAAAGAATAAAGATATTTAACAACAAAATTGTTGAGAATAAGAATTCCCTAAAAGGAATAGCTATAACATAAAAAATGCAAAGAAAAGCTGTGTTAAAAATGGAATAGAAAGAATGGGGAATAGGGCTGGCCTGGGCTTCATAAAAGAAATCCTGGTGATGTAGCATGTTAGGTCAGAGGTTCAACCTTCCCAGCAGCTAGGTGGGTGAAAAATGGACAGATAGTTCCTCCTGTTAGAATTTAGTCTTGGAACACCCACTGAAGGTTGTCTTGAACATCGAATGGGTCAGAATTGACTGAGTGTCAGTCAATTTAGGCTGTACAAATTATTTACAGTTATGTACAAATCAGGACTGAGATTTTTACTAAGCTGTTTTTTTAATTACTAGTATGCTTAGTATAAAGAAACTGATAATTTTGCTATAGAGCAGAAACTTTGAATAGAACTCTACCCAACAGGCCATTTGGAACTATCTGCCATTCTCAAGTTTCTCATTTTTTTTCTCATTCTCTTTCTCATTTTTTACCAGCTGCCACTGGTTCCTGGTGTGTCAGTGTGTAACTGTGTTCCACACAACTTTTAATGACTAATTTTTCAAAAATAGATCTCTATGCCTTTCTTCGGATCCTTCTCTGCGTTGAAGACTTGAACCTTCAACCTTACTGTTAGCAATCAGACGTCTTGAGCATTTACCCTATTCAAATCAGAATCTGTCTTTCCTAAAGTCAACAAGAATTCTCTGCTTTTCATTCTCTGAGTGCCTGGCACTATTCAAAGTATCAATTTCTGTTAAAGCAGCCCCCACTGGTTTCCCTACCTATAATTTCTCACCTTCAACCAGATTCTAATGTTCTTTAGCTTAAAATGAAGCATTTGCAGAAATGCTGTCTGTGGGATTTTTAATGATAAAAGGAAAATACTGAGGTCAAATGAAGCAATGTCTCAGAGACAGCCATTCACCTATAATGATAATCAGCCTTCCCAGCCAGACACTGGGAAGAGTTGAAGGACTGTGAGTGTACCACCAGCCAGTGGACCAACCCAGATGCACAGTACTTCATCTTAGTGCCAGGATATGCCCCCTTGTCAGACACTGCATGTTACAGCTGTCTACCATCTAGATGTGGCCAAGTAATTATTTTGCATAAATTGGATGTGCTTAGAAGCAAAGCAGATACGCTTTGCCCTTTATTTCTCTTCTGTCAATGAATGGAAAGAACTCAGACTCTAGAAGAAAGATAAACCACAATGTGGCAGAA
Source organism: Elephantulus edwardii (assembly GCF_000299155.1). NCBI lineage: Eukaryota > Metazoa > Chordata > Mammalia > Macroscelidea > Macroscelididae > Elephantulus > Elephantulus edwardii. Next base: position 2,229,277 of record NW_006399975.1, on the reverse strand, counting down.
GCCTCAATCTCTAAGTGAAAAGCCACCTACTAGATAGGAACTAATTTATAATAAGCCAGTGAGAGCTGATATTTTTTTTTTATATATAGCACTAATTTTGTTTACCATAGGATGTGAGCTGATTGGATTTGGCCTCATATTTAAAATCCTTTTGGCTGCCAGTCTGGGGCTATTTCCAGCATGGGAAGATGAGCAGAATGGCCAGATTCTGTTAAGGTGTATTTTCTGGTTTAGGGTTGAAACTAGAGTGTGGTTTTTAGTGGATCTCCTGAATAAAACAAGCTGGGAAGCAGGAGTGGCATCCACTTCCAAGAAAGCTTGCCTCTAAAAACTATGAACTTGGAGAAAAGATGAAAGTTTGTGTTCAAGACTTTCGTTCATAGGGTTGCTTTGGGTCAACTATGACTCAACAGCACTTAGTAAGAATAAAATAGCACTAATTCAGTAACTAACATAGTAAATGAACTTTTGTAGATCCCAATGTGTCCTTTTTTACTATTGAAACAAATTTTTTTCTTTCTCATCAAGTTGATTGCAACTCATGGTGACGCCAGGTGTTTAAAGAGTAAAATGAGTTCCACAGGGCTTTCTTGGCTGTGGTCTCTGTGAAAACAGATTAGGAGGTCTTTCTTCCACACACCACTGAGTGAGTTCAATTTTTCAATTTTTCGGTTAGTAGTTCAGTGTTTTGGCTTCTCTTCAGAGCTGAACAGAAAATTTCAAAGAGCCGCTCAGGAGAAACAAAGCAAAGTATTATAATGGATGTGCAGAGAGCTGGAATTGGAGAATAAAAAGGGAAGAACTCATTCTGTATTTCTCAAGCTGACAGAACTAAAAAAACAAATTTAAGCCTCAAGGTACAATATTGAAAGATGCAATATATTGAATGACCCGGAAAGCATCAAAAGAGGATGGAGGGTATATACAGAATCATTGGACAAGAAAGAATTGATTGACACTGAAAAATTTCAGGAAATACCATATGAACATGAGTCAATGGTAACAAAGGAGAAGTGAAAGCTGCATTAAAGGCACTGGCAAAAAATATGGTCCCAGGAATTGAGGGAATACCAACTGACTTGTTTCAGTTAACAGAAGCAGCCTTGGATGCACTCATAAGTATGCCATAAAATCTGGAGGACAGCCACCTGGCCAATGGATTGGAAGAGGTCACCAGATGTCAGATGGATCCTGTCTGAAAGTAAAGACTATCAGAAAAATGTCTATTTATGCTTTATTGACTATGCAAAGGCGTTTAAGTGTGTGGATCATAACAAGTTGTGGCTGACAGTGAGAACTATTAGAGTCCCAGAGCACTTAATTGTGCTCACGTGAAACCTCTACCTGGATCAAGAGGCTGTTGTGTGAACACAGAAGGCGCACACTGCATGATTTTAAATTGAGAAGGGAGTGCATAGGGTTGTATCCTCTTTCCATGCTACTCAATCTGTATGCTGAGCAAATTATTCAAGAAGCTGGACTCTATGAAGAGAAATGTGGCATCAGCATTGGAGATAGACTCATCAATAACCTTGTGTTATGCACATGAAACAACCTTGCTTGCTGAAAGTGAGAAGGACTTGAAGCACTTGTTGAAAATCAAGGAATACAGCCTTTGGTCTGGATTGCACCTCAATGTCAGGAAAACAAAGATTCTCACCACTGGACCAATGACCAACATCATGATGGATGGAGAGGAGATTGAAACTGCCAACAGCTTCATCTTGCTTGGATTCATATTGCTTGGTACCCTTGATACCAGCAGTCTGGAAATAAGGAGAGGCATTGCACTGGGAAAGTCTGCAGTTAGGGACTGCCTCAAAATTATTGAGGAGTAATGATGCCAGTTTTAGGACTAATGTATGTCTGATTCAGGCCATAGTCTTTCTGATCACTTGCTATGCATTTGAGAGCTGGACGATGAACAAGGATGACGGAAGAAGAGTTGATGACTTTGAGCTGTGGTGTTGGAGAACACTGAACATCCATCCCATGGACTGCCAAAAGAACAAACAGATATGTCTTGGAGAGGGTACAGCCGAAGTACTCTTTGGAGGCAAGAATGATGAGGCTTCACTTCACATACTTCAGGCGTGTATAGCCCCTCCTAGGGACTATTTCTTAGAGAAGGACATGATGCTGGTAAGGGTGAAAGGTCAGTGAAGGAGGGGAAGACCCTCAATCAGGTGGATTGACAAGGTGACTTCTGTAATGGGCTCTTGTGTGTCAGGAAGTGTGAGGACTGTGCAGGATATAACAGGGTTCAGATCTTTTGCTCATAGGATCTCTGTAAGTCTACTCAACTCAACAGCACCTAACAACAACTCTAGTGTTTAGCTGTTCTTACCACTCTTAAAACCTCAATAATCATTGCTATTGAGTTCAAGTCCTCACATAGGAATGCTCCAAGAGCAACTTGACCCTTCCTGGTCACCAGAGTGTAGCTCATTTGACAGCATATGCTCCTGAGCTGCCTGGATTAATAGCCCGCACATTCCTAAGGGGAGCTAGGGTGAAGGTCATTCTATTAAAACCCTTGCAATTTTACCAAATAAGTTGTTTGGGGCCCCTTCTTTTGGCTTAGCTAATAGAAAGTGGAATAGACCATCATTTGTTCTGTCACTTGATTTGGCTGAAAATCAAGCCTGGATTGATGAGTGTCAGGCATGGGAGGGAAATAATGTTATTCCTCTGAGTTAATTTTGAGTTTGAAAAATGTGCCTGTTGAAAAAGGAAGATGCCAAAGCATCGCTCTCCTAGATTCACCTCTAAGCTCCTGCATGAAATGCAGAAGTGATCAATCAGGCAGGGTCCAGCTCCTTTCTGGCACAAGGCTCTGCAGCAGGTCTCAGACCCTCCACACTGGCCCACAGTGCCTTCTGGGGTCCACAGGAACTGTAAGTGCCCGGATGTGCAAGGTCTTCTAGTCACAGCTGCCTGTGACACCCAAGGGAGTGAAACTGCTTGCCATGTCCTTGCTAATTTCTCTTCCATTCTGAGCTACGTGGGGGAGAGTAATTGCCTTCACTCTGAGCACTGACAGTCCCACATTCAAGCACCTGCTCTCCTGCTGGTCTCCCAATAGGAAGGCAATTTCTGCCATATTCAGTGTTTCTTAAAGCAAACTTGCTGATTACAGAGACAGATTTTAGGAGATTCTCCTGGGGGCCGGATGACTGTGACAAGAACTATAGCAGCATTTGGACAGGTTGGTTAGCATTTTCCCTCCCATGAAATGTAATGGGAACCCCTGTGGGGGGAACCCCAGAACTGCTGAGCAATGTATAAAATTCTCTATAGAGTTTCTCACTCACAATGTGCTTTCTCAAAAAAAAAAAAAAAAAAAAAAGGTGGAAAGGCTGAACCAGATGGAAAGGAAAACCAAGTGATGGTATTTCAATGGTGTTTTCTACAGGGAGTTACCCTGCTGATCCAAAGACCAGGACTTTTCTGGCCATTTGAATCCACCAGAATCCAAAGATGTGTTTTCATTTCCTTCCATGTAATTTACAACTTCAGAGGTCCAATATTGTTGTCAGGTGCTGTTGAATCGAATGTAACTCATAGCAACACTATGAACAACAGATCTGAACCCTGTCCTGTCCCGTGCCATTCCCATAATCTCTGATGCATTTGAGCCCATTGCTGCAGTCACTGTCAATCCACCTGGTTAAGGAGCTTCCTCTCTTTCTCTCTTTCATTGTCCCTCCACCGTCCCAAGTATGATGTCCTTGTCCAAGGAATAGCCTCTCCCAGTAATATATTCAAAGTATCTGAGATGAAGCTTTAACATCTTTGCCTCTAAAGGCCACTTTGGCTGCACCTTCTCCAAGATATACATATGTTTATTTTTTGGCAGTTCACAGGATGTTCAATACTCTTGTCTAAGATCACACACAGTTCAAAGGCATCAGTTCTTCTTCTATAATCCTTATTCATTGTCTAGTTTCAGATGTATAATAAATGATTGGAAAGTCCATGCACACTCCAACTGCCATAATATCATGGCTCCTTGAAAATTTGGAAAAGTCTCTACTGGTAGACTTTTCAAGGGCACTACATCTCCTGATCTCCTGACTGCTGGCACCAAGTGTATTGACCACAGATACAAGATGAAGTCATTGACATTTTCAGTCTTTTCTCCGTCTATCCTAATGTTGCCTACTGGTACAATGATGAGATTTTTTTGTTTTCTTGAAGTTGTGATGTAGGTCATTACTGAAGGCTACAGTCTTTGATTATTTGTACCAAGAGCTTCAACTCCTCCTCATTTCCAGCAAGCAAGGTTGTGTCATCTGCATAATGAAGGCTATTAATGAATCTTCCTCCTATACAAATGCCACATTCTTGCTGATGGAATCCAGCTTCTCCAACAATTTGCTCAGCATACATACAGATTAAAAAGGCATGGAGAAAGGATACAACCCTGCTGCACAATTTTCTTGATTTTAAAGCATGTAGTGCTCCCTTGCTCTGTTTACACAACAGCCTATTGGTCTACAAATAGGTTTTACATGAGCACAAATATGTGTTCTTGATTCCCATTATCAATGTAGAGAGTCCATTAAGAGTTGGTTCCAACTTGATGGCAATGAGAAAGAGATAGAGATGTTCTGAATTTATCAAACACTTTCTCCAAGACACTCAGAGCTATTTTGTTCTTTCTAGAGGGCTGAGATCAATTGATTCTTTTTAAGATGTGTGTTGTTATTCTGGATTTTAAGGTATCACACCTTAGCACTCACTAATCTTGGCAAGGTCAGAGGCCAGAGTAGAATTATCTCATAGGGGAGGGGCAAGACCACCTATGACTCCCTATTCTAGAAAGAAGTCACTTTTCTTAAAATAATCATAGAGAGGCGAGCTCTGGTGGCCTAGTGGCAAGAAGCTACACTGCAATCCCAGAAGTGTGCGATTCAAATCCACTAGATGCTTTGCTGGAGAAGGAGGAACAATCTCCTCCTGCACCAGTCAAATCTGATTTGATGGTACACACACACACACACACACAAAATAATAAAAATTTAAAAGAAAATAATCATAGAGAGAAAGGGGAAAGTTCTTCTCCTTTCCTCACCCTCCAAGAGCTAACCAATATGGTTTAACTAAAAATATGTTCCACTTTTATTTGTTTTATATCTATTTTCTAATTACACAAGTACCAGACTTTCCATTTAGAAATATAGCAGGAGTTGGTAAACTACCCGAATCCAGACTTCACCTATTTTTGGAAACAATGTTTTCTTGGAACATGTCATTTCTTTATGTATTGTCTGTGACTACTTTCACTCCCCAAAGCCAAGGTTGTATAATTGTGTACCTATGGTTCACAAAGCTGGGATATTTTTAATATGGTTATTTTATAAAATTAACAAATTGCTGACATCTGCATTGGACTAAACTATAAGCAAAATGAAATACAAATCTGATAATCTCACCATCTAGAAAGTGCTAATGTTAACGGTATCACGTCCTTCCTTTTACAACTTCTATGAACACTGTAGAAACAAAGCAGATTTCTCTCAAAATTTGGTTCAGATACTGCGATCATTGCACTTTGGTGGCATGTTGCACTGATAATAACCAGAAGGGCAAGCTTCTCCAGTGGTTTGAATACACCCGCTACTCTGAGAGGAGAAAATGGATGATCTCCTCCCGTTAATATTTACAGTTTCAGAAACTGTAAGGCTGCTACAATTCAAAACCAACCCAAAGACAGAGTCCAAGTTTGAAGCACACATAAATCTATTATCTTGAGAAAACAAAGGGAGAAGACTGATTTGGTGTTTTTATGGTAGTTACTGAGTGAGGCTGACATGAGAGTTCCAGGATATGGGCAGGATTTGAGTTGTTTGAATATTGTACCAGCACCAAAAGAGAGACAAGTTGGTTTTTGTTATCAGCTCATTTGTAGGGCAGAAATCCAGCTATGCTCCTTACTACAATATTGTGCCATGTTCCATTTCTAACTGTTTCTTGTACTCACATCTACCTGATACTTTCCTTTCCTGGTTTCTGACAATAAAATAACTAGTGCTTTTACCCTTTAAGCCTCCATTTCTTCTTGGAAAAATTCAAGATTCCTTTCACCACCACTTCATAATGCTATGCCTCCTTCAAGCAAGAGAATGTCAAGAACAAGGACTTCTCGTAGGCTACAAGCACAGAGAAAGAGAGATACAGTGATTTCTTGAAGAGTTCTCTCTTTGTTCTTGTGGATTTCATTGTCTTCATGATCCCAGTTTGTTTATTTAGAGCCCAGGTCAATAAGTAAAGGAAGTCTCTTCCTTCTGGAGCAAAGACGCATCTCTGTGACAGCTGGGAGTCAGGTGCTTAGACTTGTGCAGCTACTGGTTTTAGGAAAAAGATCCATTTCCCCTTTTCATTCTATTCAGATTATATTTGTTTTTCATTGTGAAAGTCAAGGTATCTAAAGAAATACAATTAAAATATAAACTTCAAGTAAAGGTCAAGAAAGTTAACTAACTGGGCACTATGTCTTCATCACTCTACCTCATTTTTTACAACTTCCAGTTCTCTTACATTTATACTTTGTACATTCCTTATTTCAATTATTTAAGTATGCTTGAAGCTTTTTCTCCTCATTTTTAATGACTTCCAACCTGGGATTTTCCTCTAGCACTATAGTGACCCGTATTTCTCTATTGTTCAGAGAATTTTCAGATCTGTTATGTCAGAAGTAGATGACCAATTTTGTTGCCTAATCTGTGTTAATCTGGGAACTCTTTTGAAATCTGTAGACTATGCATGCCCCTTTTGGCATTTGAAACACTGATGACATAGCTTCCAGGATCACAGCAACCCACAAGTTATCCCAGTATAGCAAACTGACAGACAATTGTTGTACTAGTAAGAGCAAACAATAAACAAGCTAGCATGTGTGCACCTAAGCTATAAAGCTATTAAGGAATTGTTTTTCTTCTCTCCCATACAGTTGGAACACATCCTTAGTTGATTCTTTGGTAGGTTTTCAGAGTTAGTAAATCACACAGGAGTTGACTGACAATCTTTTTTTCTATGAAGAAGCTGATGGAATTTAATACCTTTGTGTTGGCAGCACAGCAGCTGCTCTGAAGGAGAAGGATGTGTAATTTCATCCCATGGGATTACTATGCAGCACACAGGAGCAATGATTTTGTAAATTATTATGTAACTTGGGAGAGACTGGAGAGCATTATGCTAAGTGAACTAACTCAGTCCCACAAGGAAAAATACTGTATAAGACCATTAATGTAGAATGTGATGAGGCTTGAAAGGTGGGAAGGGGAAGCAGATGGATGAGGATGGGTGAGGAGGCTTAATCATAGGGTAACAAAATTTGATGGGTGAAGGGAGAGGTGAGTAAAAGAAAGGAGAAAGATCCAGTGTGAAAAACAGTGTATATGAACTTTGTATGTAAATCACTACAAAGTAAAAATTATATATAGAAAATTAACACATATACTAAAAAAAAAGGAAAGAAAGAAAAGAAAAAGAAAAGCCACTGGAGGCAGGGTCCATTGTGGACCGATTCCATCTCAACAGCACATAACAGAAACAACAATGAGCCTCTAGAGCTCATACATTAATTAGCAACATGAAAATTACTCCCCTAATAGAATGAACTGACAGCTGGATGTTATACCTCAAACAGGAAACCATAAAGGCAATTAAGCATATGGATATCATGGTGCAGAACAGCCTTCTCTGGCCCCAGCTGAGGCCCACGGCAGCATGGCAGGTTGGGGTCCTGGATGGGTATTATGACACAGATGGTGGCTCAGCCGGAACTTGGGTGCTGGTGCTTTGCACACGGCCCAAGAACCACAAGGCCTGAGATTCCAAAGTCGGGAGGGAGATAACTTGATCATCTTTCTCCTTCCTAGAGGTCTGCTTTAAAGCCTTGGCCCCAAAATCAGGAGGGAGGTGACTCAACCATCTTCCTCGTTGTCAGAGGTCTGCTTCAAGATCCACGCCCTAAAGTATTGCCGAAAGTTCAGTCTGGGTTTAGAAGAGGCTGTGGCACAAGGATTACCATTGCTGATGTTAGATGGATCCTGATTGAATGCAAAGAATACCAGAAGAATGTCTATTTGGATTTTACTGACTATGCAAAGGTATCTGACTGTGTGGATCATAACAAACTATGGCTCACAATGAAGAAGAATGGAATCCCAGAACACTAAATTATGATCATACAAAAGTATTACCTAGAATAAGAAGCTGTTGTCTGAACAGAGCAAGGGCACAGTATGTGGTTTAAAATCAAGGAAGGTATGCACTAGGGTTGTATTTGTTCTCCATATCTATTCAATCTGTATGCTGAGCAAATCATTCAAAAAGCTAGACTCTATGAGGAAGAATGTAGTATCAGGATCAGAGGAAGACTCATTAAAAACCTGTGTTATAAACATGACACAATCTTGTTTGCTGAAAGTAAGGAAGACTTGAAACACTTGCAGCAGCAGATCAAAGATGACAGCCTTCAATATGGATTGCATCTTAACATCAAAAAGAACACATCATTATAGATGGAGAAAAGATTGAAGCTGTCAAATTAGAATAGTGAGTTTAAAAGGGGAATAGTAATTAGTGTTAGGGATACATTAGAAGATAAGCCTTGCAATCTGCTTCCAAACCCCTGCCCCCCAGCTTTGAAATCCTATGGAACCACCAAGAGAACCTAAGAAGCCATTCTATTCTGCGCACACACGGGGTTGCTATGAGTTGGAAGTGACTCTGTGACAGCAAGCAACAGCAAATATGTACTAGGCACTTATATTACCTCTTAGGACAAATTATGGAAACGTTCAAACATAATGCAAACAGGAAACAAGAGAGAATAGCAGAATTACCACCAGGTACTCAATATTCAGTTTTATCTATAACCTATCTTTGCTGTAATCCTAAAGTCATGGGATTCAAATCCATCAGCTGCTCCACAGGAGAAGGATGGTCAGTCTCCTCTCGTGTATTTACTGCCTCTGAAAACCCACTGGAGGCTCAGCTATTGGTCTATTTCAACTAAAAAATACACAACAACATCACTCGATATTACGTTATACTCTACATTAATTCTGAGAAGCAGCCTTACCCCTGCTTTATAGATTTGGAGGCCTTAACTTACTTATTATCTAAGGTCACAGAGTTAGCATGAAGCAGAGAATTTAGAGGTTGTCTCTGGTTCTGAACCCTACACCCTTTCAATATCATGGTGTTTCCAAGGAAGGCTTTGTGAAAGAGGTAGAGCTGAATTTGGATCAGGAATGTTAAAGAAGTAGAAAAAAAGGGTACAAAAAGCTGAGTCCTGACCAGCAACAGAGATGAGGAGTGATGTCTGGTTCACCATGGTTGTGAGCCTTAGAATCTCATGACATGATGTTGGAAAGAATCACCCTAGTGCTATTACCTTCCAAGAAGCCATGCCACCTAAATGTGGAATTTAAAGTATCATTCAGGCCACAGGTCCCCACTGTGTGGAGAATGCTTGCTAAGTAGGGTTACCCTTCCTTTTAAAAGGAAAGAGACATTAATACGTTCCTTGTTATATAAAGTCTGAGTGGATGGCCTTTCTCCACTTCCTGAGAGTAGATGTAATGTCTCATCACCAACATAATTTTATTTTTTTGCCACCAGATTGAGTACTGCTCAGCCATTTCAGAGGAGGCTTGTGTTTGCCACTTCCTGCTTTGTTTATTATTGAGTGCTTCCAAATAAGGAACAAGAGTCCTCGGAAAGGGAAATGATTCTTTGCATCTGCAAGAGGATGCTAGAGGACATCTTCAGCAATTTTAATAATAGCTTTAAAAGAGATGCCTGTATGCACTTGAAATGATGACAAATGAAACCCTAAAAAGCTTTATTATCTCAGGGAAGGTTGAGTCAAAATGGGCTTTAAATGCATAAAGTAAAGCTTAAGTTTAGGTCATTCCATAAATATTAACTTGACTAGTTCATTATATAAATATCAAATGAGCATATATATTTTATTACAGAATAGAAAAACTTTGCATAATTTCTGAATTTTATATTTACATAAATTTGAAAAAAAGTCATATTTATAATTTACCATAAAGACATATCAACTTTTAAAGCATATATTAAGAAATGTATAGCCAAATATTCTTCCCAGATTCTCTTCCATAATTTCAAGGTGGAATTGTGTGGGATGTGATTCCTTGACATACAATTTCAAAACTCAGGCCTGTTAATTAAAGGCATTAAACAATTCCTATCAGCCTCCAGCAGTATTTTAATAATATTTATAGGAATATTTTAATTCAGTAAGTCAGAGTCTATATGGATAAGTACGATCCAATCTAGTCAGGTGTGGAAATACAAATGTTGTAGAAAAACGTTGCTACAACCTGCAGAGCTGTCCCAGAATATACTATTTACTTTGAGGTCTGAATGCTACTTTTAGAATTTGGGAGGGCTGAAATACACAAGAGAGTGAAGAAGTACAATGGATAGGGAAAGAAGGATCATTTCAGTTCCCACATTTTTTCTTTGACAGTTTTTAACAAAATAAGAATGTGCTGAGCTTCCAGGCCTGATTTCTTGCTCATCTCTTTGCTCTTACTCTATGGGTAAAGGATGATATTTTTCATGGCAAAATTTGATGCTGCTAGGATATTTAGAGTCTGTGTCTGTGTTTCTTTCCAGGAAGACTTCCCACGTGTTTCTCGAAGGACAAAAGGAAGTGAGACAGACCAAGAAAAACAATGAGCCAAATTAGCACACAGGAGACAACGTAGCATCAGGGTTACGGGTTTTCTAGTGGGACTGACAAAGCTGAACAATTTATACCACATGAGCCACATGAGACCAGTGTAAATGAGCTTCACTCTCCCTGCTTCCATATTAGGTGTGGGGGTGGAATCTGTGGTTTGAGAGATTGCATCTTTTCTATCCAGACAGTTGGTTATTGTTGGGGATTATCAAGTAGACAATGACTCACAGAGATTCCATGAAAAAAATAAAGAGATCAAAATTTTGTACTATTGGGTGCCACCTTCACAATCCCCACCATACTCAGGCCCATCACTGCATCAGTCCATGTTGTGGAGGAGTGTCCTCCCTTTCTCTCATTGTCCACTTTTACTAAATGATGTCCCTTTCTAGGAACTGGCTTCCCATGCAAACACACGCAAAATATGTGGAACAAAGTTTCACCATGCCTCCAAGGAGTCTACTCGTTCATTTCCTCCAAAACACATTGGTTTGTTTTTTTATTTTGGTTGTCATAGTTTTGTGTCATTGAGCTGACTGACTACAACTTAAAGCAACCTTATGAACAATGGCTCTGAATCTTGCTCTATCCTGAACCACACTCACTGTCTCAGACACATGTGAGCCCATTGCCACAGTCACTGTATTAATCTATCCCCATCCAGAGTCTTCATCTCCTGCACTGATCTTCCCAAGCATGATGTTAAAGGACTGGTCCCTCCTGGCAACATGACAAAGTATGTGAGATGGAGCTTCAAAACTCTTGCCTCTAAGGAGCACATTGGGTTCACCCGCTCCAGGAGAGATCTGATTATTCTCTTGGTATATTCAATATTCTTCTTCTCCAGCACCACAACTCAAAGGCATTGATTCTTCTACTGTCATACTTAGACATTGTACAGATCACAGATGCATGGCAAACAACTGAGAAGACCATGATCTGGATCAGGTGCACCTTGGTGTCTAGACTGACATCATTGCTCTTTAGAGAGGTCCTTGCCAGAATATTTTCCTAATGCAACTTGTATTTTGATTCCCTGACTTCTAGTGCCAAGGGTGTTGATTGTGAATCGAAGCAATATGAAAATGTTAACAACATCATCATTTCTCCATCTATTATGATGATGCCAATTGGCCCAGTGGTGTGCATCTTTGTTTTATTGATGTTGAGATGCAATAATATTTGAAGGCTGCAGTCCTTTACCTTCTGCAGCAAATACTTCAAGTCTTACTCAGTTTTTGTGAGCAAGGTTGTGTCATCAGCATAATGCAGGCAGTTAATGAATCTTCCTTCAATCCTGATGCCACGTTAAAAAAAAAAATCCAGCCTCTTGAATGATCTGTTCAGTATATACACTGAAAAGATATGTAAAAAGAATACATCCCTGACATACTCCTTATTTGATTTAAAACTATGTAGTGTTCCCTTGCTCTGTTCAGACAACAGAATCTTGGTCTAGGTATAGGTTTCAAATGAGCACAGTCAAGTGTTCTGGGATTCTCATTTTCCTCAGTATTAGTTACAATTTCACACAGTCAAATGCCTTTTTCATAGTCAACAAAACACAATTAATGATCTTCCTGGTACTCTCTGCTTTCAGCCAACATCCACTTGACATCAGCAATGATATCCATAGTGCCACAACCTCTTCTAAGTCCACCTTGCACCTCAGGTAATCTTCAGTAAGATTTTGACAGCATGTGATATTACTAACATTGCTTGATAGTTGATAATTTCCACATTCTGATGGAACACCTTTTTTTGGGAGTGGGAATAAATGGCCAGGTAGCTGTCCTCCATATTTTTTGGCACAACCTGGTGAACACATCCATGGCTGCATCTGTTTGCTGAAATATTCAACTGGTATTCCATAAATTCCTGGGGTTTTGTTTTCTGCAAATTCCATCGTAGCAGCTTGGACTTCCTCGTTATCATCATTCATTTGTTCTTGATCATGTGCTACTTCCTGAAATGGTTCTGTATCAGCCAATTCTTTTTGGTACAATGACTCTATGTATTTCTTCTATCTACTTTTGATGGTACCTGCATCATGAAATATTTTGCCCATAACAACTTTAAGTATTCCCACTTGGAGCTTAAATTTTTCTTCAGTTCCTTCAGTTTAAGAAAGATGGAGCAAGTAATACTTTGCTTTGTCTTCAAGAACTTACCTTTGGAATCTTCTGTTCAACTCTGTAACTTCCCAATTTCTTCCCTTTGTTTTAGTTTTCACATTTTAGCTGGCATTTCCATGGCAGCCTCATCTTGACGGCAGTCATGTAAGGGAAGTTTTTTTGGGGTCATGTTTGATATTTGTTACTGCTTTCTCCCCCCACCCCCAAAGTGGATGGCCTTGAGCCTTTCACCAAGGGTGGAGGCCTGCTAGAGGGTGTGGCTTTAAAAACCCTTAGAGCCCTTGGGCCTGCAGCCCTTGGTCCAAATTTATTAATTTTAGAATGAATATTCTTTAAAAGACACAGCAATAATTTGTCTATTTGCTGTACTGAACAACTTGAAGTTGCTGTGATGCTGAACACTGTTCCATAGTCATGTCAATACCATCATGGCCACCCATTATGCACAATGTTTATATGACCTTTCAGATTGATTCATGCTGGGAAGCAGGAGTGGCATCTGATTCCTAAACTAGATGCCTCTGGAAACTACAAACTCTCTAAACTCTGCAAGTGCACAGAAATGATGTAAGTTATAGAACAGAGTTCAAGTTTTTTGTGCAAAGCTTACTCTGAGTTGGACTTAACTTGATGACAACCACTGCTTAAATGAGACTAGTGCTGTTATATCTGGAGAAACACTCTCCACTTTGCACATCATTCCTTGTCAATGTGCTATAACCTGGGAAGTAACCTGGGTTTGTTGTGATGCTGAACCTTGTGCCATAGAGGTATCAAATGCTTTCCCATTGTGGACAGTGTTTGGTGGAGCTCCGAGTTGCAAAACAGGTTTGGAATCAGGAGTGGCATTCACTTCCTAAACCACATGTCTCTGGAAATTCTATGAATTTGGAGAAATGAGAACAGTTATGGAAAGGCATTAGGTCTTTTATTCATAGAGTTGCTATGAGTCATGCTTGACTCCACAGCAATCAACAACAACAATAAAACGCAATATTCAGAGTTTCTTCCAATGTCAATTTTGGTCTTTTCTTCCTCCTCTCTCTCTTTTCTTTTTAAACTTTTATTTCATTTCATTACTTTTTT
>NW_006399975.1:2213771-2214344 GCF_000299155.1 Elephantulus edwardii | reverse complement strand
TAAATTTTGCTATTCTGACTGGAGTGAGATGATATCCAGCATCAGTTCTTCTTTGGACTTATTCATTGTTCAGATTTCATATCTTGGTAGGCTGTTGTGTTGGTAGGTATGCTTATTTGCTAACATACAGATTCCTCATCTTGAGTAGTGTAATGGTTTTGTAGCCTGATTGTAGCAGCATCTTGGAAAAAGGGAAACTCACCATTTACTTGATCTCACTTTTTCATTCCCCCCCACCCACCCAAAATGACACTGCAAACATCTTCAAGCTGCTTCAGCATCAAAATTATCTTACTAGTCAGTATCTTAGAATATTGTTAGGTGCTGATTTGGGTCTGGTTCACGCAGAGATCCTATGTGCAACAGAATGAAATCCTGCCCAGTCTAGAGCCAGCCTCACAATATCTGCTATGCTTAACTTCATTCTTGGAGTCACAATGTTAATTCATCTACTGGGGACTTCCTTGTTTCCTCTGTCTCTCTACTAAGTGTAATGCCCCTAGAATATAGGTCCTGCTGATAATATGCTCAAACTATTAAACAAAGTCTCACTCTTCTTGTCTCTAAGGAGCA
>NW_006399975.1:2208344-2210020 GCF_000299155.1 Elephantulus edwardii | reverse complement strand
CTTGGAGAGGGACATCATGCTTGGGAGGGTTGAGGGACAATGCAGAAGGGGAAGACCCTCTATGAGATGGATTGATTCGGTGACTGGGGTAATTGGGATGGGTGTGTCGAGGCGGTGCGGGTGGCGCAGGATAGAGCAGGGTTTAGGGCTGTTGTGCATAGGGTCACTATGAGTTGGAAACAACTCGACGGCACATAACAACAACAACAACAACATGGTCCAAGTATATGAGATGAAGTTTCTTCATCCTGGTCTCTAAAAGCTCCCTGGTAGCACTTTCTCCAAGTCTTATTTGTTTGTTGTTTTGGCAGTCCATGGGATATTTAATACTCTTCTTCAACACTATAGCTCAAAGGCAACAATTCATCATTCAGAGATATAGCAAGCAATTGAAAGATTATGAGTTGAATCAGGTACAGTTTAGTTTTTAAACTGATATCATTTTTCCTTAGCATTTTGTAGTGATTCTTAACAGCATATTTTCCCCAATGTAATATGTTTTATTTCTTGACTGCTGCTCATGAGGCCCCAGAAACTGATGGCATACCGATTGACATATTTCAACAAACCGATGCTGAACTAGCTGTGGTCACTAAGTTGTGTCAAGAAATCTGGAAGATAATCACCTGACCAACTGAATAGAAGAGATTTATTTTTGTTCCCATTCCAAAGAAAGATGATCCAACAGAGTGTGAAAATTGTCAAAAAATATTATTGATATCACATGCAAGCAAGATTCTGTTGAATATTATCCAAAAATAACTGGAATAGCACATCAACAGAGATTTGCCTGGAGAAGTGCAGGCTGGATTTAGAAGAGGCAGTGGCACGAGGTATATTATAGCTAATGTCAGATAGATCTTGGCTGAAAGCAGAGAGTACCAGAGGAATGTCTATCTGTGTTTCATTGACTATGCAGACGCATTTGACTGGGTGTATCACAACAAACTGCGGCTGACTCTGAGAAGAATGGGAATCCCAGAACACTTGATTGTATTTATGTAAAACTTATACTTGGACCAGGAGGCAGTCGTTGGAACAGAGCAAAGAAACATTACATGGTTCAAAATTGGAAAGAGTGTGCATCAAGGAGGTATCCTAGCTCCATATATTATCAATATATTTGTTGTTGTTGTCATTGTTATGTGCCATCCAGTCACCTGCGACTCATAGTGACCCTATGTACAACAGCCCTAAATTCTGCTCTATTCTGTGCCAATCTCACTGTCTCCAACATACCCATCTCCATTACCCTAGTCACTGAATCAATCCACCTCATAGAGAGTCTTCCTCTCCTGTGCTGTCCCTCCACTCTCTCAAGCATAACATCCTTCTCCAAGGACTTGTCCTTCCTAGCAACATGTCTGAAGTATGTCAGACGAAGCTTCAGAATCTTTGCCTCCAAGGAGCAGCCTGATTTAACCTTCTACAGGATGAACTTGTTCATTTTCTTCCCAGTCCATATCACATTCAATACCAAGGAGGCTGGGCTCTATGAGGAGAAGTGTGGAATCATGGAGGTAGACTCATCAACAATCTGTGTTATGCAGATGACACACCCTGCTTGCTGAAACTGAGAAGGACCTGAAGCACTTGCTGCAGATGGTGAAGGACTGCAGCCTTCAATATGAACTGAAGCTCAACATCAAGAAAACAAAGATTCTCACCACTGAGCC
>NW_006399975.1:2174418-2207203 GCF_000299155.1 Elephantulus edwardii | reverse complement strand
CAGGATAGAGCAGGGTTTAGGGCTGTTGTGCATAGGGTCGCTATGAGTCGAAAATGACTCGACGGCACATAACAACAACAACATCATGATGTTGATTGTGTCCTGTCTCCATACCTTTATAATCTTTATGCAGAACAAGTTGTCCATGAGGGTGGGCTCTATGAGCAGAAATGTGACATCAGGATTGGAGGAGGAATTATCAACAATCTGCATTATGCAGATGCCACAACTTTGCTTGCTGAAACTGAAGGGGACCTGAAGCACCTGCTGTGGAAGGTCAGGGACTGCAGTCTTCAGTATGGATTGAGACTTAATATCAAGAAAACAAAGATTCTCACCACTGGCTCGATTAGCAGCATCATAATGTATGGTGAGGAGATTGATATTGTTCCCAGTTTTTGTTTGCTTGGATCCATAGGGTTGCTGTGAGTTACAGATGACTTGACAGCACATAACAGCATAAGTCATAGCTGTGCAGAACAGAATGAAACACTGCCTAGTCTCTCACTGTCATCCTCACAATGGCTGTGATGCTTGGGCCCACTGTTGCAGCCACTCTGTCAATTCATCTTATTAGGATAGTCTTCCTTTTCATCATGGACTGCTGTAAAAAGAGCAACGGCCATATGGGGATGGTCATATCTGACCTCTACTAACTCTACAAAGGTGAATTGTCTCTGCCAATAATATTTACAGCACAAAATCAAGCCCGACAGGGTCAGACATGTCCCACATGTTCCTGCATCCATTTCTACTCATTCCAATTCCAATCTTAATGTCCTACTGGGTCCTAAATCCATTGCAATAGCCTGTAGACCTCACAGAACCATATTAGGGAATCATTTTGAGCAATAAACCCTTAACAGCACGTGTTTATAAAGCATGAGGTCCTTTCCCAGGGACTAATCTCTTCCTAAGAACATGCCCAAAGTACACGAGATGAAGATGTCACATCTTGAGAATCCTTTTGGCTATACCTCATCCAAGACTAATCTGCTTAATATTCTTCACCAGCACATTAATAAAAAAGGATCAATTTTTCTTTTCAAAACTCAAATTAATTGTCATCAAGCCAAAACAGACTCCTAGCTGACCCTCCATGGGATTTTGAGGCCATACCACTCACTGGGGGAAATTGTCCATTTTTCTCTGCTGCCAGATTCAAACTTGTCAGATTTAAATCACACCTTCCTAAGAATTACAATCTCTTTCATTCATTGTCCTGCTTTCAAATGCATGTGTTGTTAGGAATTGACAAATCAAGAACAGATCTGAACCCTGTCCTCTCCTGTGCTATCCCCACAACCTCTGGCACACTCAAGCTCGTTGCAACAGTCACTATGTCGCTCTAAGTGGTTGAGGGTTTTCTTTTTCAACTACAGTTCACCTTTCCAAGCATGATGTGCCTCTTCTAGCAACATGCCTGAAGTATGTGAGACAAAGTTTTATCATCTTTGCCTTCAAGGAGCATTCTGACTTCATTTTCTCCAAGACATAGTTGTTTGTTCTTTTAACCACCCATGGAAGATTCAGTACTCTTCTCCAACATCACAGCTCAAAGGCATCAGTTCTTCTTCTGTTATCCTTATTCATTGTACAGCTCTCAGTTGCATAGCAAGTGATTGTAAAGACCATGACCTGAGAGATGGAACAGCTTTGGCCACTTCAAATCAGACAATCGCAAGGTATACTGTGCTGAGAATAATGGAAAACAGTAGAAGAATGGTGTTGCAGTCATAGTTAAAAAGACAACTTCCAGCTTTATCCTGAAGTACAAAGTTGTGAGTGATAGAATATTATCTATTTGCATATAAGAAAGACCTGTTAATACGACTATTATTCAACTATACACTCTTACAGCTAAAGCCAAAAACAAGGAAATTGAAAATTTTTACCAAATCTTGCCGTTTGAAATTGACCAAACATGCAACCAAGATATATTGATGAAAACTGTACTGGAATGCAAAAGCTGGAATCAATGAAGAAGGAGCAGTAGCCATAACGTATGAAGTTGGTGACAGAAATGAGGCTGGTAACAGAGCTAATTCTGTATCCTCAGTGACATTCATTGCACATGCATATGAGTCTATTGAAAATACCTTGGTTTGGGTCAGGCTCATCTTAGATTTCAGAGTGATATCTTTGCTCCTTAACACTTTAAAGAGGCCCTTTACAGTATATTTGCCCAATGTAACATGTCATTTATTTTCTTGACTATTGTTTATATGGGCATTGACTGTGGATCCAAGTAAAATGAAATCTTTGATAACTCAGTCTTTGCTCCATTTATCATGATGTTATTTATTGATCGAGTTGTGAGGATTTTTGTTTATGTTGAGGTGTAATGCATACTGTAGGCTATAGTCTTTGATCTTCATCAGCAAGTGCTTCAAATGTATGTTTTCAGTCAGCCAAGTGTGTCATCTGCATATCACAAGCTGTCTACAATTCTCACAGGTTGTCTGAGTCTTCCTCCAAGTTTCGTGTGCCTTTCTTCATATAGTCCAGTTTCTCATAATATTCACTTAGCATGCAGTTTGAACAAGTATAGTGAAATAAAACAACCCTGATGCACACCATCCCTGATTTTCAACCACTCAGTTTAGTTCCCTTAATTACAGGGATTTATTTCCTTATTTGTAATCCATTTATTCACCAAATTCAATGAGTGTCTACCATGTACCTGGTATCATTTTAGAAAGTAAGGATATAGCAGTGAAGTGACACTACCAGATAAAAATCTTTATCTTTGTAGTATTTATCCTATTGTAGTGGAGACAGAGAATAAAGAAAACAAACATACACTTGAATGGTATGTTAGAAAGTGTCAAGTGCTGGGGAGAAAAGTCAAAACAGTAAAGGGACTAGGCAGAAGCTTATCCATCTTCTTCAATGCTGTGCCCTCCTAGACTTAATGGATCGCTGACTCAAAGTTATGGTGTGTGTCATCAAGTCATTTTTAGCCCATAGCAGCCCCATGTGACAGAATAGAGCTGTCCCATTTGTTTTCTGAGCATGTAGGCTTTACGGAGTCAAATCACCAGATATCTCTCTCTTGCAAAGTCAGATAGTAGGTTCAAACTACCAACCTTTCATTTAACAGTTAAGCACCTAACTATTGCACCACCAAAGTCTTCTGTTTTCTCAGTAAGGGCTCAACACATTTTGAAAAGAAACTTAAGTCGCTTAAGAATGTAAGGATTTTTCTAACCAAGCACTCTTTGGCCAGGGTGTTATGCTCAAAAATCCGTGCAAGACCTTATGCTTGGTTTCTCCTCTCTTGCTTATGTACAAATTTCTATTTTCCTCCAAATCATACATTTCCCCCCCGACAGACCTGTAAATATTCAGTTACTCTTGGTCCACTTTTTCTCATTCAATCATATTCTACTCTGACCTTTTTGAGATGAATATATATTACTTGGACTAAATGTGAATTTTTCTGATCAACTAATTTCCCTGTATTTCTTGGGGTGGGTTAACTTCATGCAAAGTCAACCCCATGTTTTGATGCTCATTTCTTATGGTCTCCATGCTTTGGGGAAGTATCTTCACATATTTTCATATAATTATCACAGATCAATACACACATGATATTTATAAATGTATCTCACTGGGTGATCATCTTTATTTTCTTCTTTACTTTTGTATTTCTTTGAATTATTCTCTTGTTAATCCTCTGTATCTTTTTATCCCTAGAAAAAAGTAAGTCAGATTATAGAAAGATGTTGGGGCAAGATAACAGACAGAAGGGATAATTAACAATGAGCAATGTCTCATAAATAACCATTTAGTTCTTACTACAAGTGTTCTCATGTGCGCAGAAACAAATGTCAAATTCAATAAGATTTTTAAAGTATGATGATGAAGTTTAAGACACAGAGAACAAAGAAATATGTATCCAGCAATGATCTTCCATCTGTTTTCGCAAATGAAGTGGCTGGTTGAGGAGTTAATGAGAGATTCAATTGCCAAGGACAGGACGGCAGATTAGGAATTAGCACATATGTATATTAGTATCAGAAGTAGTTGTGATAAGCTTAACGTATTAATACTAATCACAGCTTAATGAATTTTTATAAGTAAATGAACATTAATACAGCTTTAAAACAGTACAATAATAACCATTTCAGATATTCTAGAGAGCTTATCCCTTGAACATTTGCGTTTTCTGCTAGAACAAAAAAAACAAATACTTCCTATAATAGGATCTCACAGCCACCAATTAAGTATTCTGTTAGGGATTCTCACTTGCAACAATTCCAGATTTTCAATGAACTCCACAGCGTATGACATAGTCTCCCAAAATTCTCTATTGTTTCATTTTCAAGTGTATCACTGCCATCTGATTATTTTGAGAACTGCATCCTCCTGGTAAAATGAATTTATCACCAGTTTCCACAAAAGTAGCTCTTAAAAATTATTTGTGAGCCAGAGGATGCATAATTAAATTCTTCTAGTTTCTCTGTATGAAAAAAAATATTGAAATACTTTACATGTTTATCTTCCTTCGCATTAGGGTTTTGACTGGAATGTAGACTTTGATGCCAACAACATTAACCCTTTCCTTCAGTATCAGAACAATAAATAGGAAACAGAAGAACCGAGATTTTGTATCTTTTTAACATAGATTATCATACATTCTCACCATTCTGTAACAAATATTATAATAATCAAGTTTTATAGACGCATGGAAGCCTCAGAGACACCAAATAATATCTAAGAGGGTCACATCACTAAAATATAGCAGGGTCAAAATGAAAACTCAGATTTTGCTGACTATATTTAATGCTTTTGGAGTCTGAAAGGACAAGCATAACTCTCTCTAGGATCCTTAAGGTTCTTTTTAGGCCATGTCACTGCTCACTTTTTACCTACCTCCTCCCTAAGTATCAACTCACGCATATTTTTATCAGTGAAGTATCTGAGGCTTATACTTCAATGCACAACTCATTAGTGTAACTCCCAGCCATGTATTCTTTTTTTTTATTTTGGCCAGATTTTTCCTATTGTTTGTGTCTACGACCTTGTATTTCATATTAGATTATAAAAGATACAAAGATAGGCATCCAAGCTCACTTTAACTTTGCACTGCTTTTCACACAAGCAGGCCAGCAATATGTCCACAGTCTTTATAGTTTAACTCTGATCTGGATGCAAATTTAGACACATTGTATTCTGGCTGGTGAAGTTTACAAGGAATAGTTTACTCAAATTAGCTCTCAATGAAGGAAGAGACAACTGTGCGTTTTCAGAGATATTTCACTGGAATCCAGCAGACTGAACTGTGCTTCCAAAAGGGTGAATCACCTCTTCTCCCTATTTGTCCCACTACCCCTCTTGCCTGTCCTGCACTCACTTCTCTTTCTGAAAGTAAAGGGTCTCATTTTGTCCATACTTGGCAATGTCTGCTTAAGCCATATCCCTGTAAAACTTTCTACTCCTAGCACTCACTCCACTGAAAACTTCTCACCTCATCTCTTAGTTCAGATTGCTGAGACAGAATCTGATTTGCCTGGTGTATTTTTCCAACTCAGGGCACATGACCACTGATTAGTTTATGGAGAGAGCACCTCTGGTTTGATTCCTATTATGGGTAGGGAGAGATCTACAAGTGTCTTGGCCCACCACACTCTCTTTCTCTGAAAAGGAAATGCAATGAGGAGTAGATACCATAACTATGCATAATGCATATATATTCAACTCCAGGTCTCTTTTTTTAACAGACTTGCCCTGCCCTCTCTTTTCTGTTTGAGATGCTCAACCTCAGGAAGACTTCTAATTAAATGTCAACCATTCTTGTTGTTGTTGTTGTTGTTGTTATGTGCCGTCGAGTTGCTTGTGACTCATAGTGACCCTATGTACAACAGCCCTAAACCCTGCTCTATCCTGTGCCAATCGCACTGCCTCTACACAACCATCCCAATTATCCCAGTCACTGAATCAATCCACCTCATAGAGGGTCTTCCCCTCCTGCGCTGTCCCTCCACCCTCCCAAGCATGATGTCCCTCCCCAAGGACCTGTCCCTGCTTACAACATGTCCAAAGTATGTCAGACAAAGCTCCAGAATCCTTGCCTCCAAGAAGCAGCCAGGTTTAACCCTATCCAGGATGAATCTATTTGTTTTCTTGGCAGTCCAGGGTACATTCAATACTCTTCTCCAGCATCACAGCTCAAAGGCATCAATTCTCCTTCTATCCTCCCTAGTCATTGTCTAACTTTCTGATGCATAACAAGTAATTGCAAAGACCATGGCCTGTATCAGGTGCACCTTAGTCTCCAGAGTGACACCATTGCTCTTTAGTACCCTGGAGAGGTCCCTAACAGCAGATTTTCCAATTGAAATATGCTTTTTGACTTTCTGGCTACTGGTGCCAAGAGTGTTGACCATGGAGCCGAGCAGACTAAGGTTGTTAACAATCTCAATCTCTTCATCATCTATCCTGATGTTGCCAATTGGCCCAGTGGTGAGAATCTTTGTCTTCTGGACATTGAGCCTCAATCCATATTGGAGGCTACAGTCCTTGACCATCTGCAGCAAGTGCTTCAGGTCCTCCTCAGTTTCGCAAGCGGGGTTGCGTAGTCTGCATAATGCAGATTGTTAATAGATCTTCCACCAATCCTGACACCACACTTCTCATAGAGCCCAGCATCCCGGATGACCTTTTCTGCATACAGGTTGAAAAGGTATGGAGATAGGACACATCCCTGGTATACACCTTTCACAATTTTGAACCATGCAGTGTTTCTCTGCTCTGTTCTGATGACTGCCTCTCGGTCCAAGTATAGGTTTCACATTAGCACGATCAAGTGTTCTGGGATTCCCATTCTTTTCAGAGTCAGCCACTGTTATGATCCACACAGTCAAACGCCTTTGCATAATTAACGAAACACAGATAGACATTCTGCTGGTATTCCCTGCTTTCAGCTAAGATCCCTCTAACATCAGCTATAATATCTCTAGTACCATGATCCCGTCTAAACCCAACCTGGACTTCTGGCAGTTCTCTGCTGATGTGCTGTTCCAGTCATTTTTGGATAATCTTCAGTAGAATCTTGCTTGCATGTGTAATCAATGATATTGTTCTATAGTTTCCACACTCTGTTCGGTTACCCTTCTTTGGAATGGGAACAAATATAGATCTCTTCCAGTCAGTTGGCCAAGTGGTTGTTTTCCAGATTTCTTGGCACAACTTGGTAAGCATGTCCAGCGCAGCATCTGTTAGCTGTAAATGTCAATTGGTATACCATCTATTCCTGGGGTCTTGCTTCTTGCTATTTCCTTTAAAGCAACTTGAACTTCTTCTTTCATCACCATAGGCTCTTGCTCATAAAGACATTTATAAAGAAAATAGGCTTGCCCCTTAAAAGAGATTTCAGGGAGAAAATGGCTGATATATGACATCAGTTTTTGCCTTGTCTAGCAAAAGGAATTTCAAGACATGTATAGAGAAAAGTTGGGATCAGGAGTAGCCTCCACTTCCTCAACAACATGTCTCTGAAACTCTATAAGCTTTGAGAAATGATGATTGTTATAGCAAGTTTTCATGTCTTTTGTTCTTCGGGTCGCTATGAATCCTGCTCTATTTGACAGCAATCAACAATAATAGAGAAAAGCTCTTGACTAAATATTTAAAAGCCATTTGGGAGTTTTTAGGTTATCTAACACTGAAACTTGAAAGAAAGTGGCCTCATGCTCAGTAGTTGTAGAGCTAAGAAAGCAAGCCACAATCCTAGGTTTGTGGATATTTGAATATAATTGAGAACTGATGGTAATGAGGGAAGAAATTAAACTTTAACTGAAGGAATTAGCAAAAATAATTAAAAAATAAGGCCCTAGAAATCAATGGAATATCATTTGACAAATTTCAACCAAAAAATGCAGCCCTGAATATGCTATCAATTATATGACAAGAAATTTGGAAAAGAGGTAGCTGGCCAAATGGCTGGAAGACATCCATATTTGTTACCATTCCCCCAAAAAAGATGATCAAATAGAATGTGGAATTTATCAAATAATATAATTAATATCACATGTAAGTAAAATCTTGCAGAAGAACATGAAAAATGGTTAAGAAAGCACATCAACAAGGAACTGCTAGAAATTCAAGCTGGATTCTGAAGAAGCAATGGCACAAGGGTTATTATTGCTAATGTAGGAAAAAACAAAAAAACGTGCTTTTCTGTGTCTTATTGATTGTGTAAAGATATTTAACTATTTAGATCACAATAATGGCGAGCATTGAAAAAAATTTGAGAATCCCAGAAGACTTAATGATGTTCATGTGAAACCTACATAAAGATCAAGAAGCTGTTGACTGAACAGGGAACACTGCAGGGAAATAACACATGATTTAAAATCAGGAAAGATGTATGTATCTTTTCTTCATACCCCTTAAATCTCTATGCTGAACAAATCATTCCAGAAGCTGGACTATATGGATTGGAAGAAGACTCATCACCAATCTGTGTTATACAGGTGACACAACCTTGCTTGTTTGCTGAAAAGCAAGATTTCATGATAGATAGTGAAAAAATTGAGATTGTTAACAGTTTTAGTTTGTTTGGCTCTACAATCAACACTTTTGGTACCAGCAGCCAGGGAATTAAAAGACAAATCGTATTGGGAAAGTATCTTGTCAGAGACCACTCCAACATACTGAAGAGTAACTATGTCAGTCTGGAGACTAAGATGCACCTGACCCAGGCTATACTCTTTGCAATTACTTTCTGTGCATCAGAAAGCTGGATAGTGACTAGGGATGATAGAGGAAGAATTGATGCTCTTGAGCTGTGGTGTTGGAAAAGTGTATTGAATATACCATGGACTGCTAGGAGAACAAAAAGGTTAGTCTTGGAGAGGGTGAAGCCAGAATGCTCCTTGGAGTCAAGGATTCTGAAGCTTCGTCTGACATACTTTGGGCATGTTGCAAGGAGGGACTGGTCCTTGGAGAGGGACATCATGCTTGGGAGAGTGAAAGGACAATGCAGGAGAGGAAGACCCTCGATGAGATGGATTGATTCAGTGACTAGGGTAATGGGGTAGGTGTGTCAGAGCCAATAAAATTGGCAGGGTGTAGGGCTATTGTACATAAGATTGGTATGAGTCACAGGTGACTCGATGGCACATAATAACAGCCACCACCAAAGATTGAAGCAACAGCATTCAAAATAGATTACATCTCAACATTAAGAAGACAAAAATCCTATCCACTGGGCCAAGCAACTAAGCAACATTGTGATAGATGGAGAAATTATTGAAGTTATCAACTATTCCCTATCAATGGGTTAATAATTAACACCCAGTATAAAAGCAGTCAAGAAATCAAAAGATGTGTTGCTCTCAGAAAATCTTGTGTCAAGGACTTCTCCAGATGTTTAGAGAGCAAGAATGTCATTTTAAAGACTAAGGTGCACCTGATCCAAGCATGTATTTTTAATTATTTCCTCTGCATTTATAAACTGGACAATGAATAAGGATAAATAGAACTGATACTTTAGAGCTGTGGTGTTGGAGAAGAGGACTGAATATCCAGTGGATTGAAAATGAAAAAAACTAGTCTATCCTGTAGAATGCACAGAGTGTTTCGTAGAGTCAGGGTGTTGAAATTTTGTCTAATATACTTTGCATATGTTGTTATGGTGGGTGTCAATTGTTGGAAAAAGACATTATGCTGGAAAATGTACAAGGTCCTAGAAAGAAAGGAAGACCTCCATAAAACGGATAGGCATAGAGACTATAACAATCGACTTGAGTGTATCAGGCAGGGAAGGATGGCACAGGATAGGGCAAGGTTCAGATCTGTAGTTCATAGGATCACTGTGAGTTGCAGGTGACTTGATGGTACCTGATCCATATTTATTCCAAGTCCAAAAAAAAGGTAACCCCAAAGTGTATGGAAATTATTGAACAATATTACTAATACCACATGCAAGCAAAATCCTGCTGATTATGGAAAAATAACTGGAACAGTACATTGAGAGAACTACCAAAATTACAACCTGGGTTTAGAAGAGGTCATGGCCCTAGGGACATCATTGCTAATGCCAGATGAATGTTAGCTGAAAGTAGAGAATATCATAAGAATGTCTATCTGTTTCTTTTACTATATAAAGGCATTTGACCGTGTGGATCACTACTAATTGTGGCTAACATTGAGAAGAATGGGAATTCCAGACACTTGATTGTACTCATATGAAATCTATATTAGACCAGGAAGCAGTATTTGGAACAAAGCAAAGAAATACTGCATGGTTCAAAATCAGGAATGGAGTGTGTCAGCAATACCTTCATACCTTTTCAATCTATATACAGGACAGATCATTCAAGAAGCTAGGCTTTAGGAGGAGGAATGTGGCATGAGAATTTGAGGAAGACTCATTAACAACCTGCATTAAGCAGACAACACAGCTTTGCTTGCTGAAACTAAGGAAGTTCTGAAGCATTTGCTGCAGAAAGTCAAGGACTGGAGTCTTCGGTATGGATTGAATCTCAATATCAAGAGAACAAAGATTTCTACCACTGGACCAATTGGAAGCACCATGATAGATGGAGAAGTGACTGAGGCTGTTAACAATTACAGCTTTCTTGGGTTCATAATCAACACTAATGACACTAACAATCAGAGAATCAAAACACAAACTGCATTGAGAAAATTTGCTGTCAGGGACCTCTCTAGAGGCTAAAGAGCAACAATGTCAGTCTGGAGACTAAGGTGTACTTGATCCAGGCCAATTGCTTGCTATGTATCAGATGACTAAGGATGACAGAGGAAGGATCAATGTCTTTGAGTTATGGTGCAGGAGAAGAGTGTTGATCATACCATGGACTGTGAAAAGAATAAACAGGTTTGTCCTGGGGAGGGTGAAACAAAGTTGCTCCTTGGAGGCAAGGATTTTTAAGCTTTGTCTCACATATTTGGGGTATGTTGCTAGAAGAGGCCAGTCCTTGGAGAAGGACATCATGCTTGGAAGGGTGGAGGGTGAGTGCAGGAGTGGAAGACACTGGATGAGATGGATTGACATGGTAACTGGGGTAATGGAGTCAGGTATGTTAGGGATAGTGAGAATGGCTAAGGATAGAACAGAGTTCAGAGTTATTTGTGCTAGAAGTCACAGGAAACTTGATAGTACATAACAACAACAACAACAACAACAACAACAACAACAACAAATAATAATAACAACAGGTAACTCAGTAAGGAATTGTGCTGCAAATCCAAAGAAAGGTGGTTCAAATCTACTAGCTGCTCCACAAAATAAAGATGAACAATCTCTCCTTGAGAGTTTTAACCTTTGAACACCCCCTAGAGGACCTACTATCCATTGGTTCCAACTGGACATAACAACAAATTTGATGAACGGCTTGTCCCTCTTTTCATAATCTGGGAACTTGTTAAAATAATTCAAATTAGGCCCTTAATACTTTAATCATTAATATTCTTTCTATAGTACAGTGGAGGGGACTTAAACTACAATGCTATAACCCAAAATGCATATATATATATCATGTCCTTTTCAATATTCACTTTGCAATTGCATTACTGATTATCTCTGGCAGCAGGTGTTGTACAACTTTATGGGCAGTCTTTTCACTTTATGGGGCTTTCCATCTGAAATATTAGAGAGTTGGGATTAGAGATTTCATAGACACAGGTTCTATCATTCATAAATCTTTTATCTTAAAATTGAAAGTATTATCTTTTAATGTGTTCTACAAATCTTTCATTGGAATAAAAGGTCATTTATGAACTATTTGTGAGGTGACTGGAAGAAGTATACTTTATGTAGTTTTTGGACCATTAACTCTAGATGTTGATTTTTCTTCATTTAATAATAATAAAAAAAACGATGCCTTTGAATGTTTTGAGAGTGTAAAGGGTAAATGAGCCTCAGTGAATTTTCTTTTTGTGGTCACAAAGGTAGGTCAGCGAGGTGATTGAAGTCTCCCAGCAGACTTTGAAATATTTGAGACGGGAAATATTTAAGGGTGTACCAAATAAGCTGTGCTTTAATTTTTATTTATATTCGGGTTTTGGTGGGTTTGTGATTATAACCTCACCAAAGACGGGTGAGCAGTAATGAATGTGTCCTGTTGGCAGATCCCTCCAGGGTTCTGATTCAATCTTTTGAGTTATGGGATGAGGACAAAATGAACTATTTTTCAAGCTTGTAAATATGTGACAAATGACAGTGCAAGAACTATTGATTCCAATCACAGTGATACAATGTTTCATAGTCAAGACTGACTCTGGCTTTACAAATTACTTGCAAGTTGAGCAGTAAACCCATGCACAACACCCTTCAAACCGGATCAATCTTCAAGAATATTTGTGTCAGTATTCGCCTTCAATTTGAATAAATTCTCCCATTGAAATGGACCTTTCTAGTATTTTCTACATTTAAGAGTATTGCTGGCTTCTCTCAATCTTAAAAAAAAAAGAGTAGTGAAGCAGAACTCTTTATTTTCATTAAATAGTCACAATTCAACTATTTGAGAAATGCTTCTTGAGAAAATAGGTACTGTCAAGGTCAGCACCCAAATTCTATTTAAACATAACTGGAAAGAGATAAAGAAATATGGAGCTGATTCCATATATATATGATGTTAATAACAGGTTGCACTGTCAGTTCGAATCCACCAGCTGCTCTCTGGGAGAAAACTGGGCAATCACTTTCCATAGGATTTACAGCTTCAGAAAACCTGGTCAGCTATGTGTAGGTGACAACTTCACAGCCATGAGGTGAAGCTCCTCTTGAAGGGAACCCTAGTGGAGTTATTTTTATGTCAAGTTGCCTGTGACTCATAGCCTTCTATGCACAATAGCTCAGAACCTTATCCTATCCTGAGTCAATCTACCATCTCAGACACACCCGCCCCATACCCATAGACACTATGTCAAACCATCTCATTCAGGATTTTCCTTTTCTGCATTGTCCTTCCACAATTTTAAGCATGATGTCCTTCTCCAAGGACTAGCCCTTCCTGGCAACATGCCCAAAGTATGTGAGATGGAACGTCAAAATTTTTGCCTTCAAGGAACAGCTTGGTTTCACCTTCTCCAGGACATACCTGTTTGTTCTCTTGGCAGTCCATGGTCTGTTCAATACTCTTCTCCAGCAGCACAACTCAAAGGCATTTATCCTTCTTTTAGTGTTCTTAGTTTCCAGCTCTCTGATACATAGCAAGCAATTGTGAAGACCATGACCTGAATCAGGCACATCTTAGGCTCCAGATTGACATAGTTGCTCTTCAGCATTCTGAAAAAGTCCTTGATGGCAGATTTACCTAATGCAATTTGCCTTTTGATTTCCTGGCTACTGACACCAAGAATGTTGATTGTGGAACCTAGCAAGCTGAAATTGTTAACAAACTCAGTCTCTTCTCCATTTATCATGGTGCTGCCAAATGGCCCAGTGGTGAGAATCTTGGTTCTCTTGATGTTGAACTTCAGTTCACATTGGAAACTGTAGTCTTTGACCTTCTTTAGAAAATGCTTCAGGTCCTCCTTTGTGTCATCAACTGAAGTTTGTCATCTGCATATTGCAGGTTGAGTATGTAGCATATTGGACTGGTAACTGAAAGTTTAGCAGTTTGAATTCATGAGGCACTTTGGAGAAAAAGATGGTCTGTCTCCATCCAAGACTGATAGCTTAGGAAATGCAATGGGGGCTTATGTGTCATGAATCAGACTATTTAAAGATGGTTGGTTCCCCGGTGGAACTCTCATGGTGTTGGGATTAAAGCATTTGACTGCTAACAAAGAGGTTGGCATTTGAACCTTCCAGCTGCTGGAAGGGAGAAAAATGAAGCAGTTTATTGCCATAAAAAGTGATAGTCTTGGAAACCCTATGGGATTTCTACTAGGTAGAAGCTTCTACTATGTAGGATTGCTATGAGTCAAACTCAAACTTGGAGTTCATGGTCATGTTTTAGTCTTCATAAAGGGGCCCTTGAGCCAAAGTGCATTAAGTCCTTGGTTGCTAATCCAAAGATCAAGTGTTTAAACCTACCAGCCTTGGAAACTATATGGGACAGTTCTACTCTGTCACACAGGGTCACTATGAATTAGAATCCACCCAGTGACAATAGGTTTTGAGTTAGTCACCACATGTCAAAATCAATTCAAAGGCAACCTAAAAATCCAGCAGTTAGCCATTGTGTTCCCATCTGAAGTAATGAGCCACAATATACCTTTTTAAAAACTCAAACATGACAGGCATTCATGGGAAGCATCCACCACTAGCAAGTTGAAAACCTTTAAAGTGTCTCTCATTCAGATTATAGGCTCCCTGTTTCTGAAGAAATCTTTTGCTAAATCATCACTACAGGAACTCAGAAAAGTGTATTTTTGGGTGAAAAGGATCATTTTTACAGCAACTGTGGGAAGGTGGCATCTGTGCCCCATTCCAGTCCCCACCCCTGTTGTGGCGCACCATTGCAAGCTCGCCCTCAGGTTGTCACGGTGTGTTTTATGCAGGGCTGACCTTAGCAGAGACTCTGCATGCTGATGTATTATTGACCTTCTTCCCCACTGCTTACTCAAACAGGCCATCTGGGTACCAGAACAGTATAGGGAATGTGTCCAACTACCTAGACCAAGAGAAAAAGAAATTAAAAAATAGGGTGAGGCAGTGTGGGAGAGAAAAGGCTCTAGCTTGAAGCATGGGCTTGTTTTTTCATACATAATTGGCGTGGACCTGGCCAAAGAACCGTTTCATTCTTTGTCTAACTCACTAGCCTCCTAGTGCCTCTCTCCATTGTTCAGCTCCATTAAAGTGTGAAGAGTCACTAAGCAAGAAAGCAGGGCAGAGACTCAGGAAGGCCACCACCCAGGCCCTTATTACAGAGTCACGCTTCTGTCAAGGCCAGAAGCAGCCAGGGTGTGTGTGGCCACCGGCCACGGCAGACTCAATCTTGACCCAGTTGACCCTGAGGAGGCCTGCTCTTCCACCCACTTCCTGCTTTGTCCCAGGCAGGCACTGGGTGCTTGGAATCTGGAGCTGTGAATTTGGAGCAGACTATCACTGCTAGAGGTTTATCTGGCTGGGCAGCCCTTAGCTTTCACCTGGCTGAATCACAAAGAACCCAGCCTTGCCAAGACAGACCAGGTATATTTACAGCTTTCCCCATGAATTTTTCTCAGGCTGAAATCCATTTTTAGCATCTTCACTTGATTGATCAATGGTTCCATTCAATGGTGGTATTGACTTAGGAAACTAGCTCAGAATGTCAGATGCAGTTCACACTGAGCCCCTCTCCAGGATGCAGAGCTGATCATGTGCTCGCGGAGCACAGGAACACGGCAAGTGGTGAGGACGGTCTGCTTGACCTCCAAAACTTCAGCTTGCTCTTGTTTTCTGAGAACAAGGGCTATTTCTTCATAATTTGGCTGAAACAAATAATCCAGAAAAGAAAAAAAAAAACCCACAAACCCAAAACTTATTGTTGAGTCAGAATCAACTCATAGCTGTCCCTCCAATGGGTGTTTTGTTGTTGTTGTTGTTTGGTTAGTTTTGGGGTTTTTTTGGTTTGGTTTGGTTTGGTTTGGTTTGGTTTGGTTAGAGACTGTAATTGCATGTGAAAGGTGATTGTTCATCTTTCTCCTGCAAAGAAACTAGGGAATACAAACTGCCTGCCTTTGGTTTGTCAGTGCAAAAGTAGTTTAAAAATATGTACTTTTTCTCAATAGTGTTACACTAAAGATAGTTCTTTTTGGATCAAATATTCAGGCAAGTTTATTTTAATGCAAAAAAAATGCAGTAGGTGTGAGCCAAGGACATGCTGCCTCCTCCCTGAAGCCTTTTTTGGTCCCTGCTCCATCCCTGTCAACTCTTCTCATCTAGTTTTTCCTTAAACAAGATACTGATCATAAGTATGTCCTTCACAATAGAATTTGTGGCTGACGTATGTAGCTAGCTAGCTATGTACCTATCCTTTGGAGAGACTAGAGGTCTAAAGTTATAGTTTATTCATTTGTGCCTACTCAGGCCCTGGGTCTGATATACTGAAAAAGCCTGAACAAATATTTGATGAATGAGTTAACCTTAACTAGGTTTTATGATGGATTTAACAATATGCCAGCCACTTGAGTTAATCATCATAACAACCCAAAGAGGTAGAAACTGCCCTTTTATCCCCATTATACAGATGAGAAAACTGAAGTCCAGGAAAGTTAAGTAGCAGCTAGATGATAGGAAGCAGAATTTGACCTCAGAAAATTTGACTAGAGAGCCTAAGCACTCTTACACCCCCACACGATAATGCACAGGGGCGCATGCCTCCCTTCAGAGACAAATGGGGAATTTATGGTTTCACTTTTGGGCCAAATAAGTATGGTACACTATTCAGGTATATCAAGTTATAACAGTTACACAAGGTCTTTAGAAATATTATCAAATTGTTCAATATAGTTTCTGGGTTTTTTCCTAACAGTATCAGAGTCTATGAGGCATAGTCACAAATTTAAGGTTGTGAATGGATAGTCTCCTCAGGAATGTGGACTGATCTACCATGTGCAGACTCAGGGAGGAAGTGGTCCTTACTGTGTAAGTGCCCAGGCTCTGCAGTGGCCATGTCTCATCCCAGAACTCCTACTTTCTAGGTGTGCAACTTTGAACTAGCAGCATCACCTCTCTAATTCTCATTTTGCTCATCTGTAACATAGAGCAAATAAATAGCACCCTCTTAAGAAAGCTGTTGTAAGGAACAAATAAGACAAAATATGTAAAACACTTAGCACCTGGCAAAAGCTGAGGAGCTTGGAAAACAGTGGATGGCTATACGGCTTGGAGAGTCCGAACTGACTTGACGGCAGTGGGCTTTATGTGCTAACTGTGGCAGTGAGAACACAGACAGGAGACTTACTCAGTGTCCTCACAGATTACCTGAGACACTACATATTCCAGGCATCTCAACCTTGGCTTTCGATTGAGTGAAAAAATAGAGATAGTGCACTCACTCAATTTATAAAATGAAAAGAAAAATCAAACCAATTAATTGCCATAATGTTGAGCAAACAGCTCATATCAATTATAGGACAAGAATTTATTTAATGTCTTTGTTAAGTAATATGGGACAGTCAAAGAGGGAATAATAGTACTCATTTCTCTAAATGTTATTTCATAACAATAATAAATTGGGCTAAGTATTACAGTCTTTGAAACCTGGAGACGGGGGTGGCAGCAGTACAATGAGTTAGAACCGACTTGATGGCAATGCACTATATTACTGCATACTAGTTAGGCACCTTCAGTGAATTTTCAGAGCATGCATCCTGCTTGACTCCAAAGCCTTTTGCATTATCCCTCTTCCTCCTGGTTAAAGGTGTCAACAGTCACAATAGTCTTAAACATCCACACTTGAGCTCCAGCTCTTAGTTGCTCTCCGCTCACCTGGACAAGTTACTTAATCTTTCTGAACCAGTTTCCTACCTGAGAAAGTAGGGACTTATACAACTCACACAGCAGAACTGATGGAAAATGAAATAATGTCTTCAAGGGGTTAAAAAACAAACAAACCCATTTAATGAATAGTAGATATTAGTTCTTTCCTGTTAGTTCTTCCTTCACTCTAGTCTGCTGATTTTCATGCTGATAAATCCCAAGCTATCCCGTGGAAATTTCCACCCAAAAAGGAGATTAGAACTAAAATGTTCAGTAGTGTCCAAAGTCTACACAAATCCATCTAATCACTATTGTTTTCATTCTATAGTAGATTCTGACCCATAACAATCTTACGGCAGAGTAAAACTGAGGTTTTTTTACTATATTTATGAAAGCAGACCACTAGATTTTCACACATACACATATAC
The DNA here is from genome assembly GCF_000299155.1 of Elephantulus edwardii. Taxonomy (NCBI): domain Eukaryota; kingdom Metazoa; phylum Chordata; class Mammalia; order Macroscelidea; family Macroscelididae; genus Elephantulus; species Elephantulus edwardii. The sequence goes on along the minus strand of NW_006399975.1, from coordinate 2,189,389 downwards.
GCACCCTTGAGCCTTCGAGGTGGGTTCACACTGCCAACAACTTTCACTTAGAAGCCAGTAATTTTTATGCAGGTGTGTGAGTACTGTACCAGGAAGCATGTGCCAGGTATCTAGTGGTTTGCCACAAGTTTAGAGATTTGGGGGAAGAATGAAGATACTACAGGCTTGGTGGCAAGGAATCTTTTAGGTGACAATGAGACTTGATGGATAGGGGATTTCAGACATTAAACAGAGAAAGTATATCCAAGTAAAGAGCACACCTGAGTCAAAGTAGCAGTGTACTTAGCACCCAGTGAGGAGGGTTTAGTGTGTAATATTTGTGCAGAAATTTAAGGCAAACATAGCATCAGACAGTTCATCTGGGACAGATGATAGTGAATATCGGTCTCAGGAAAGAAGGGATAGGAGTTACTACTTACTGAGCCGTCCAATGACAGGACAAAGGTTATGTATCAGGAAATATTTATCTGGAAGAAATACTCTGAAAGAAATTGGGTAGAAAAAGTAGAAGCCAAGTTCAGGTAATGGATGTGGCCACCTTTACAAGGGCCTCAACCAGACTCATAGCATTGGCTTTCCTGTTACTTTAAAGTCTCCATTTTAGGATCTGAATTCCTCTACTTCTCACATCCGTCCATGGTGATCACAGCAAAACCTCTGTCCTTCAGACTCAGATTTCAAGATCATCTTCTATTCTTTCCCAGCTAATTCATCCCACATCTATCCAATTGCCATCTACATTGACAGTCTCACTCATTCATTTCATTTTAATACTGTACTTGGCATGATACTAAGAGCATCTGTCATCTGCGTGCTGTCATCTCTGTCCATGCTGCCAAACCCTTCACCTAGGCACGGATCATTTCTCATCGGTATGACTTCAGCCACTTCTGCTTGGGTCTCTATTTATCAAATATCACTAACATTCAAACTAATGTACAAAGCACACAGAATTATATTAGTGCCAGGCAGTTTAAAAGAGTAATCTAGTCCAATGTTATAAATTGATTAAAGAATAAGCTAAGGCTTTGAGAGAGGCTCTGGTGGCTTAGTGGACAAAGAGTTACGCTGTCAACCCAAAGAAAAGTGGTTTGAATCCAGCAGTACTCTGAAGGAAAAAGATGGGCGATTTCCTCCCATGAGATTATAGACTCTTAAAACCTACTGTAAGAATAAGTTCTGACTTTATAAACAACAAATATGGGCAGCTTTAAGAGGAAAAGCCACATAAGAAGTTAGGTGATGCCACAACAAGATAAAGGCAAACAACCCAATTACAAAATGGGCACAGGATATGAACAGACACTTCACCAAAGAAGACATTCAGATGGTGAACAAACATATAAAGAAATGTTCAAAATCCCTAACTCTAAGAGAGTTGCAAATCAAAACAACTATGTGATATCTCACCTCATTAAGAATAGTAAAATTTAACAGAGCAGCAAACAACAAATGCTGGTGAGGTTGTGGAGAAACTGGAACCCTTATTCACTGTTGGTGGGAGTGTAAAATAGTGCAACCACTATGGAAGGCAGTATGGAACTCTCTCAAAAAGTTGCAAATAGAAATACCATTTGACCAAGCAATTCTACTACTGGAAATATACCCTAAATAAACCATAACTGCCACCCAAGCACATAAATGCACACCCATGATTGTTGCTCCTTTCTTCACAATAGCAAAGAAAGAGCTGGAAATAACCCAAGTGCCTATCAACAGATGAATGGATAGAGAACCAGTGGTATACTCACACAATGGAATATTATGCAGCATTGAAAAACAAAATATCATGAAATATTATACAAAATGGGTGACCATGGAGGACATTATGCTGAGTGAAAGATCTCAGTCACAAAAAGACAAATACTGAATAATATCACTGTTATAAAATCGGACTGACATGGGAGTTGGGAGAAACTAAGAAAAGAGGGGATAAATAATGTACATGACATTGAAACAGACGAGGGAGAGAACTGTACATAAGGAATATATGATTAGGTATTATTGGTATGACAAGAGTCCAGAATGAGAGCTGCATAGTAAAGTGGTCTGGGGGAGGGGCAACATATAACAATGAAAGAACTTTTTTTTTTCCCAAGGGAAAAAAGTGAACTGGGGTGGTGGCAAGGAGGAAAATGTGCAACATTGAATGAATGTAAATCCAAGTTCTTTATAAACTTTCATTAAAATATCAGTTTAAAAAATCTTCCAATCCCCTTGGAAATGCTTTCACTCTGTGCTAATCTGTACACTGTGGTAATGGTGCATGACTGTCATAGATTAAATTATACTCCCAGATCCCTGAGCTTCCCTAAGAAAAATAAGCCAAACAAACTACCTTGCTACCTGGGAATAGTTTCTTGTTTAGAAGTAAGGTCTTTGAAGGTATTATCAGTTTGAATCAAATCATACTGGAAAAGAAGGGGCATAATCCTATATGAGTGCTTCTGTCCTTATCAAAGAGAACAAGAGACTCAGAAGGATACATATATCAGAAAGAAGTATATGACAATGGAGGCACGAGTATCAAGCTAAGGAATATCAAAGATCACTGACTATTACAAGAAGCTAAGAGAGGATCATGCAAGATCTTTCCTTTCAAGCTTTAGAAGGGTTCAACATGCTGACATTTTGATCTCATATTCCCAAACTTTAGAATTATTTTCAATAAATATCTGTTTCTAAAAACCACCTACCTTGTGATATTTTGCTATGGCAGCCCTATGAAACTAATATAATGACAATTTAGTTAGTCAAACAAAAACAGTCTTAGGGAGCATTTTTATCATCTATGCATAGAATTGAGTAGTTTTAAATCTGCTGTCAGAGACCTCTCCAGAGTACTGAAGAACAACAATGTCAGTCTGGAGACTAAGGTGCACGTGATCCAGGCCATGGTCTTTTCATTCACTTGCTATGTATCAGAATGCTGCACAATGAATAAGGATGATCGAAGAATTGATGCCTTTGAGCTGTGGTGCTGGAGACGAGTATTGAATATACCATGGACTGCAAGGAGAACAAACAGGTTTGTTCTGGAGAGGGTGAAAACAGGCTGCTCCTTGGAGGGAAGGACATCATGCTCAGAAGGGTGGACGGACAGCACAGGAGAGCAAGACCCTGGACGAGATGGATTGATACAGTGACTGGGGCGATGGGGGATGGTGTGTTGGAATTAGTGAGACTGGCTCAGGACAGGGAAGGCGTCAGAGCTGCTGTACACAGGGTCACTATACATTGCAGACGACTAAATGGCACTTAACCTGAAAATATGCTGTTCCATTTTACCAGGTGCCTTGCAGAAGAAACATGAGCAGTCTCCTGTAAAGGTTTTACAGCCTTGGAAACTTGAAGGAGGGTTGCTAAGAAATGAAATCAACTCAATGGCAATGAGAGTTTTAGGAATACTTTTAGAGTCAATGAGTGGTTCAAGGGCTTAACTCACTCTACAGCCAATTAAAAGTTTAGAGGGGTGAATCTACTCAGAGATGCCTGGGAAGAAAAGTCTTGAAATCTATTTCTAAAGAAGAGTTCACTGAAATTCATTGAAGAGAGCAGTTTTACTCCTGGTGCTCCAAGAGTTAGAATCCACTTGATGGCGGCTGTGATCTTTTGTGTGCGCATGCGCCTGCATGCATGGGTGAGAGTCTTAAATGCTGTACTTGTTCATAATAGATTCTGAATAAGTGTGTGTATGTGTGTGTGTGTGTGTGTTTTAATAAATGAATGGGTGAGTGTAAGTAGGGGGGAAGAAATCAGAGGAATGGAGGAGGAAAGGAGAGAAGAAAGTAAGCAAAGAGAAACGGAGAAGAAGAAATTGACTTTTTCCTCTGTCTTCTGCTTCTGTGTTTGGTGTTACTTTGATACACCAACCTGCTCTGCATTGTACAACCAAAAAGAAGCCCCAGGGACAGTATCTGTTCAGTGATTCCTTTTGAAGACTACACCTACTGTTTGCTCCTTCATCATCTTCTTGAAGATGATGCTGAGAAGCAGGGGTGGGTCTTTCTAATCAAATTCAATGTGATGTCTTAAAAAAAAATTTTAAAAAAATGTGCTTGGTTGTTTCAAGATCCTGAGCGTGCACTAAGGAAAGAGGGTTGCTTAGCAAACTGCTCTTCTGAGCTTGGCAGCCTCAAAATTAACGGAGTTTAGATGTTTTTAAAATTCTCTCCTCATCTCCAAGGTATATTCAAGGTTGTCATCTATGCTATTGGTCATTTTAAAGTAAAAGTTTATGGCACTCTTAAAATATAAGACAATTCTGCTCAGATGGGAAGCAATGAAAATTGTTTTTCTCCAAATTGAAACACTGCCTTCCCTAGTAAATAAGAATTATCACTTGTCAAGGATACATCCTAAGAGAGGAGAGAGACTCTTTTGGTGAGAAACTTGAATATACTCTCAGAGCATTTTATATATGGCTATTTCAGATGAAATACCTTTAAAAATATAGCCCTATTATGGATGTATTTAATTAATTAAAAGGGCGATATTTCCCTGTATTAATGAAATAGAGTTAAATCTCAATCAGATGAACCTAACATAAATATCCGATTGTAACTGATAAAATTTTTCATTTCCATGAATGTTAAAAAATGGCTTCCTAGTCAGGAAGAGAAATTCCACTCAGTTCCTAGAAGAATCGTTGAGAGGAAAGGAAACATAAAATCAAGATGTATTGTAGAGGGTGGCAAAGCTATGCGAATTTCACATTTTTCTTAAGCACACACGACAAGGCATCAGTGGAAGGCCCTTTGGGAAATAATTTACAGTGAGCGAAACCAAGGCACAGACAAGTTAATTCAACTTACCTTAAGTCTTTCTGTAAATTTGTGGTAGGACTGGGATTTGAACACAGGGCCACAGTGTTATTGTTTATTCTGGAAGTGTCCATGTTATACTGATATATCAGGTCTATTGCACACAGGAAAATCTGGCTGCTAGCATGGACTTCTATTGCTGATACTTTGGGGCTGTATGCCCTTCCACTCTGGCAGATTATTGTGGAGTACTCTTGACTTGTCAAGAAGCTCTGATTAAGCATGTGGTTGCCAACAGAAAAACAAGGGGCTCAAACCTACCACCAACGTGCATTAGAAAGAGAGGCAGACTGTGCCCTCAAAGCTTTCCAGCTCTGGAAACCTTCTCAGGCAGTTCTCCTCTGATCTCTCATGTCACTGTGACTCACAATAAACTTGACTACAATGGGGTTTTGGTTTTCGATGACATAATTGGTTAGTCTCCTCTCCAGATTAAAATATGCAAAATGGCTGCCATCATTTATTTAGTTTTTTAACAGTATTGTTTCAAAGCTTTTTCTTTCTTTTTAAGGGAAAATAGACCACTTTCTAAATCAAATATAATTATACTTTCCTTCATATAAAACCAAATCCATTGCCATCGTGTCTAATAGCAACCCTCCACTGCATTCCCAAGTCTGTCAATATTTATGAAGAGAGAGTACCCATTTTTTCCTGAGGAACAGTTGGTAGATTTGAACTACTGATGTTTGGTTACCAGTCTGGCATATTACACATTATGACACCAGGACTCCTTTATTAGAGGTTCTATTAAATTCAGGACTGTGGTAATTTAACCCATGCTGAAGTTTATCAAAGACTTCATTTTTAACAAATATTTTTATTGTTTTCGAAGATTATTTTGCAGCTTTGCAAAGCATTTTGCAAATATCATCAACAGCCAAAAGACTAAAAATAAATAAATCTGTCTTTTGACTTTTTGAAAACAGTGTAGCCAGAATGAATATTTCTTGAAGATAAAGAGAGTAAGATTTCTTTTCATATGTTTGTCCATGTAAACAGGAGGGAGCAGGCACTCGAGAAGAACATCATATTTACTGCAGTAGAAACTTGCAGGCAGGGGGTGGAAGGTGGAAAGGAAGACCAAAACGAGGATTCCATAGTGGCTCCAACGAAGGGCAACATATCAGAGGCAGTGAGGAGGGTGCAGGATTGGGCTGGGTGTCTTCTACTGTTCAAAGGATTCCCATGTGTCAACAATTGTTCAAAGGCCTCTAACCATAAAAATAAGATATCTGGAGCTCTTCTGATCTTATTCAACTGTCACAAGAATAATGAGATGATTTAATATTCCCATTTTACAGATGTGTTAATTGACTTTCTGAAAGGTTAAGAAATTTGCCCAAGGACACATAGGTGCTACATGGAAGAATCTGATCTCTAACCCAGATCAATAACACCAGGGCTCTATGCTCTTGACCACTCTGCTTATCTGTGGCTATTATCTTTAATAATAGACACTCACTTCCTAAATTCACTAATTGCTCTTTGCTGTCAATGACATTAACGTTTCACAAGCCCATGGAATCTGATCCAACGCACACAACAGCTGCCTATTGTGTTAATTCACCTTAAGAGGCTCTATGCATGCCTTATTTTTACGCCTTTTTTTTAATACCGGATTAATTTTTCAAGGGTTAATCACAGGACAGTCGCTTTAATTACGCCTCTCTAGTCACGACAAATGATAGCATTTGACTTCTTGTTGCCTTCCTTTGTACTGTGTGACCAATGAGATTATTCATAAATGCCTTTTTATTATGTAGCCATGCTGTAGGTGTCCAGAGAGCACAGGCCGGCCTTGTGGATTTTACTCAGGGTGCAGTATCAGCAGGGCCTTGAGGATTTGCTAATGAGCTAAATCCGGTTAGTGCCACACACCCCGGACAGCCAGAGATCTTTTAAATACATCATTGCTTTCAGAGACTCAGCTGGGTTCAGTTTGAGAGAGATTAACTTCTCATTCCAATTAGTGTAGAGTCACACAGTTGGAGCGAGGGCTGCTTATGTAGCCCCAAACTCAGACCCTCTGACTGATGACCTACTGGCCGGTTGACAACAAGCCCAGCTTTGCGGAGGGATGGCCTCCAGAAAGAACTCCCCATCATTTGTTTTGTGTGTGCTTTAGACACTGCCATCTCCTTAATGGTCCAGGCACAGGGGAGAGGGGGCAGGCTGTTTTGTTTTCCACGTGGACAGCAACAGAACAGAAAATACGGATTGTCTTCTATCTAGAAAGATGAGAAGTTAAAAAGCAAGAGAGCAGAGCATCTAAAATTTGAGATTGGGTATTTTTAATCCTTGATCAGATTCCTACACCACAAAGGCCTGAGTCTAAAAGCTGTTTGTAGTTTTAGATTTTTAAGATGTAATTGTAATGCTAGCTAACAATTGAGCTCTCACAGGTTTGGACCCTCCTATAATAGTTTTATGTGTGCTAATTAATTTAATCCCCACAGCAAACCTTGGGGGAGAGATACCATTATTCTTCTACATTGTACTGCTCATAAACCCCCCACCCCCGAACTCCCTAAAAAAACCCCATGAGACAGTGCCCCTGCATCTCTTTTAATTTCTTCTTGTCTGTTTTTCTTAGTTGAATTAAAATTTTAAGCTATGCATTCTACTTTTTCATAATGGGTTGCTTTTGGTTTGTTGCTTTTTGGTTTGGGGGATGTTTGTTTAAGGAATAATTAAAGTAAAAAGTATTTTCAGCTAAAAGTGAAGATCAAACCATGCTTCTACAAGAATGTGACAGATGTGCAGAGGAATAGGAACATTCCCCGGCACAGAAAAATGAGGAAAAAAATGGTCTTTTTGGGGGTGTAGTTTGATGAGAAAAGAATAAGGAAAAGAAAAGAAAGAAAATAGTAGAAATGTGCATCTTCCTTTCACTTAAGATTAAAAATGATTCATAAAAATATCATCTACAGTATGCTCGACAGCAAAGAAAAAAAAATATCCTGTTTAAAATGATCTCACCATAGCTCTGTTGTTAAGCAAACGGCCCATCTAAAGAGAACTCCAGAGGTATCCCTGAGTAGAGATCAATGTGCACACCCTAACCACAAGCCCATCTAAAAATCAATGAGGTTTTTAAAAAACACTTGTTTTACAAGAGAATGTATTCTTTGTAAGCCATGAAAACCTAAGTAGTTATATTTTGGGAGTTTGATAAAGCTTATTTCAAAAGTAACATCTCACACTTAAGGATCAAGTATCATCTTCGTTTGTTTTAACAGAAGGCAAAGATAAAAGGTTTTAAATGTAAAATTGCTTTCTGAAGCTATAATTGTACACACACACACACACACACACACACACACACACACACACACACACACGTGTGCGCCCTTCAAAATGGCCTCACTACGTAGAGGTAGCCAAAGGCAAGACTTGCTAGGGGAAAGGGTTTGAATAGACATGTAAAGTGTCCATAAATGTGCTTTTTCAAGAGTGTAATTGCTTCCTTCGCCTTAATGTCTGCAGGGGAGTCAGAGTGGCTGACGCTGGAGCACACAGCAGCGCAAACAAAGGAGCCACTTGAAAAAATTACTCCAGGAGAGTGGATGGCTGTGTGTTTCCATGTGCGCGTGCGCGTGTGTGCCCGTGAGTGTGTGTAGTTGAGGAGTGGTGTGATCTGTGAGGTAGGATAAAGGGACATGGCACCAATAAAGCAACCAAAATCCTGATAATCCTATAGCCTCACTTCCCCCGACCCTCACAGCAATAGCTATATTTTATGAAGACAGCCGGTTTGATTTCTGTGTTTCTTAAATGGGACTTGCTCATCAAAAAGCCTCCTTCTTATTATAATTTTCTTTATTAAAAGCAGCCAAAGGAGGATTTTTATCTTGTGAAAAATAAAAATATCTTCTTTCAATGGCTTGGAAAGACCCCTTCCCATCTCTCCTAGACTAGACCATTGCCATTCTCTCCCTGTGGAACCAGAGCTAGCCTTCAACAAGCTGGGTAGATTTTGGGATGAGGTGTTGTGGATTCTGGAGGGTCAAAACTAGAACTGTCTCCTCCATGTAATCCCTGAATGTAAGACAGTTACTGCATAATCAGAAAAATCTGGCTAACTGCTAGAAATAACGCTTGTTAAACTTGATAAAGAAGAAGGCAAGGGCCCATGTTTACATGGTCTATTTTTTTTTCTTCTCAGTTTTAAAATCTGGATATTCCCACCTACAGATCAAAAGAGAACTCTTTGAGGTAAGGAGTTGCACTGCAAACCCAAAGGCACACAGTTTGCATTGACAGTTCTGACTCACTGGCATATAACAGATCTGAAATATTTGCATGAATGTTTCCAGCTAATTAATAAAAATCTCAGATAAGCATATTTGACCTAAAAGAAATGCTTAGCTAAAAATGTGCAAAGGGATATAATATTGGTGTGCTAAACAGGATCAATTCCAATTTATAGTGATCCCTCCATCAGGTTTCTGAGGCTATAAATCTTCACTGGAGGAGACTGCCTGTTTTTCCCACTGAGTTGCTGGTGGACTAGAAATGGTTAGTAGCACAACATGTGGTAGAGTCAGCCTCCAGAACTCCTCAGCATTGAATGTGAAGTGCAACTGATGAGAGTGGGCAGGTTTTCACGGAGTCTTTTGAGAGGTGGTGTCTTGATGGGGATCATGGCAGCTGGGGACCTAGTCTAGCCTTACTAGAACTGAGGTTAAGTTCACCAAAAAATAAACTAACTTCACACAGACTGCTTTGCATCATCTAATGTACGAGTTGTAAATAATATCAAACTTTCTACTGATGGACCAAGACAAGGCTTGTATCTTTCACAGGGCTAGTGGAAGCCAGACTCTAAATGATTGCCTTAGTCTTGATGTGTGCTCCCAGCACACTATCAACATTACCATATGCAACTTTAGGCTGTTCCCCTGATCTGCTGTATTAGAAATTCTGGGTCAAAGCCCAGCAATCTATAGTTTAATAAGATTTGCAGGTGATTCTGCTACACTGCAGAGACAGGTCTAAAAACATAACAGGGGATCTCAATGTACTCTGTGTATTAGAATCAGCTGCTCCATAGCCCTCCATCCCCAGCCTATAACAGATAACATAAAACTAAATCTTAGTTCCTGGAATTCTCTTCTTTAATCACTGTTTTATTCCCTTGGCTTTACTTACTTTACTAAAGAGAGATGTAGCATACATCAACTCTCATCAGTTGCACTTCACGTTCTATGCCAACAGCATATTGGCAACATTTGGACTGTTCAGTGATATTCTTGAAATTTGCCCTATTACATTTTTCTTAGATGTGTTTTGTTGTATTGAGTTTTTAAAAATTATTTTTTATTCATTGTACATTTTTCTCCCTTCTTGCTCTAACTCACTTTGCAATGCACTTGTTGTTCCAAAGTGTTGTCATTACACATAAAGCCTAATCATATATACCTTTCAGTTAATCCCCTCATCAATGCAGTGGTCATTACCTATCTACTCTTTTCCCTTCCTCTCCATAATATCCCATGTGTGTTCTATTTTATAACAGTTGTGTTATGCAGTCTTTAGGCTCTTTTGACAGAGATATTTCAATCAGCATAAAGTCCTCCATCCAGGTTCCCTCATATTTTGTAATGTTTTAGGAGCTCACTGTCTTTCTTTATCTTTTTTTTTAAGTTCATTATTTTTCAATGCTGTGTAATATTCAATTGTGTGAATGTATCATAGTTTTTCTGTCCATTTTTTTGTTGATAGACACTTAGGTTTCTTCCATCTCTGTGCTATTGTGAATAATGCAGCAATAAACATGATGTGCAGGTGTCTGTTTGAGTTGCAGCTCTGGTTTCTTTAGGATATATTCCCAGTAATGCAACTACTAGATCAAATGGTATTTCTGTTTCCAACTTTTTGAGAAAGTGCCTGACCCCCTTTCATTGTGGCTGTACCATTTTACATTCCTACTAGCAGTGAATAAGTTTCCAATCTCTTTACAACTGCACCAGCATTTGTTGTTCACTGCCCTGTTAAATTTTGCTGTTGTTGTTGGGGTGAGATGATACCTCACAGTTGTTTTGATTTGCATCTCTCTGATAGCTAGGGATATTGAAAATTTCTTCATGTGTTTCTTTCCTTTGGTGAAGTGTCTGTTTATATCCTGTGTCCATTTTGCGATTGGATTGTTTGTCTTCTTTCTTGTTGAGGAGCTGGAGTATTCTATAAAATTTAGATACGAGTCCCTTATCATATATATCATTGCCAAATATTTTTTCCCAGTCTGTGGCTTTCCTTTTTATCTTGTTGGAGAAGTTTTTTTATATGCATAGGGATTTGATTCTTTGAAAGTCCCATTCTTCTATTTCTCCTTGTTGGTTTTCAATATGCTTGCTCCCTGATCCACCTTGCATTGGTCTTGTGTATGATGTGAAGAGTAGGCCTTGCTTAAGTTTTCTGCAGATAGTGTCCCAATTTTGCCAATACTATTTGCTAAAGAGACTGTCCTTTCCCCACTTAATGGATTTTGTCTCTTTGTCAAAGATCAGTTGACCATAGGTAGATAAGCTGATTTCTGGGTTCTCAAGTCTATTTCATTGATCCATGTATGTGTTCTACTATACTAGTACCTCGCTGTCTTGACCACCATGGCTGTGTAGTAGGATTTGAGATCAGGTAAAATTGGATATTGCCTTTTCCATCTCATTGAAGAATGGAATTGGCATCTGTATTGAGATTGCATTGAATGTGTAGATTGCCTTTGGTAGAATTGTCATTTTCATGATATTGAGTCTTCCTATCTGTATTTTTTTCTGTTTTAAATTCACACCTAAATTGAAGGTTTGATTTTGTAGGGATTAACTCAGATAAAAAAAAATTCCAGTGCCCCCAGAAATCTTTATATGGCTACCTCCTGATTTTCCTCTTTGAGTTTTTTTACACTATATCTGCAACTTTTCTTGAAGTTGATTTTTAGTTTGTCTTTATGCTGTTCAGATTAACTCACATGAAAGAAGAAACAGCAATCAGTAGCTGCATGTTACAGGATTTCAACATAAAAAGCCCAGTGGAAAATATTTCCAAGGTTACAAAGGCTAAGAAAAATCCCAATTTGCTTGGTTTTGGTTGACAGGCTTTCAAGTCAGTGGTAATCCTGGTCATCACATCCTTATAAAACCTGATTGGCATTTGTACATGTATTTGATAAATTTTAAAAAATCTGAAATGAATTAATAATAAATCTCGGTAGATAAAAATATTTCAAAATATGTCTGCCACGGAAGAGAAAGCAATAAAAAGTATCCTTGGTGGTCAAAAGGTTAAGAACTGCCACTTTTAGTTATCTGTCATGGGGACCTATGAGGAAATAGTGGTTTTGAGGGCAGCCAATTTATATGGGAAATAAGAAAGTACCAGTTAAATGTTAGGCCAGAGTGAAGCAGACTATTCCAGCCTGATGTTTGGCCCCTACAAACAGTTGTTGAGGGGTTCTATGAACTGAATCAGAGCTGAGGCTGAATTTGATATTTTGGGGAGAGGGTCTGAGGAGGAGTTACCATGAAAATGTGAGGTCAGGACAAGGAGAAGATATAAGACTAGGTGACATGTTTATATGGAGTTGGATAAAGAACTAAAGAACACAGATAAGAAGGCAAAAAAGGATGATGATTAAAGTGTAAAGTTAACTCTGAACAGAGATGACAGGTCTCTCAGCTAGAAAAATAGGGAGCCTAAAGGTAAACTTTCCAGCTTTTCATAGGAGTTAACCCAAAACGGTCAAGTCAGAAATCTTAACTAAAAAAACCAGAAAACCTACTGCTGTCCAGTGGATTCTAATTCATAGTGAATCCACGTCTGTCAGACTAGATTTGTGTCCAGTAGAGTTTTAAAAGGCTGATTTTCCAGAAGTAGATTACCACGCCATTCTTCCCAGGCAGCTCTGGATAGATGTGAACCTCTAACCACCTTGTGATTGACAGTCTAGCACAAGACCAGTTTGCACAGGCCAGGGAACTGCAAGAAGGGAAGAGCCCTCAGTGTAGGAGAGAGCATGGACAACCCATGGACTCCTCACAAGATACGAGTTTTGCTTCTTAACAGACACAATTGCTCACTGGGGATTTTGCTGAAATGACCAAATTCATTTTGCTTGGGTTTGCAAAGGCAATAATGACATTAAATATACCACCCATAAAACAGCCATCATAATCTGAACCTTTTTTTTTACATGTACTTATGTTTTGTGGTGGTTTGAAAAAAGTAGCAGTAAAGTTAATGCCTCATTACTTAGAACCTCTAAGGTTAGATCCTCTAGCCTAAATTGAATTTAAAAAATACATTTACAGCTAATTCACATATTAGAATGACTTCTATCAATCATTATTTGTGCACTTAAGATTTGCATATATCATGTATGCTGTTCAGATCCCTCTCCTTCCCATCCTGGCATTTCTCAGCAAATGCATCACAGCTGAAGAGCCCAAGTACAGGAAATACTGCTAGAAACTGCACAAGGAAAAGGGGGGGAAAAATCATGACTTAATCTGGAGACACTACCTCAGCCAAAAGAGCAGGAATTGGGTGAAAATTTTCAAATTTCAAGGCCTGTGACACACAGTTTCTCTGTGTCTTGAATCTTAATCTGTTAAATGGGAATAATAATAAGGTTCCTCTCTTTAGAAAATTCTTAAGAAAACACCACAAAAAGGCTGAGGTTTTGACAGTTAGGACTCACCCTGTAATCTTGAATTCTGCATTTTATCATTCTTAAGAAAAAGCCCAATGTTTAAATAGCTCCAAAAATACTTATACCAATTCCCAATCAGGTTATTATTTTATGGCTTTTTAATATGGGCAAAGAAACTAAAGTTAACAAAACATTTAAAGAAAACCAAGAGCATGTTGCAGAGCAATAAAGATGGACAGCAGAAAACATGAAATTTGGGGAAAACAAAGATAATTTTGAGGGCAGATAAGAGTAAAACAGTAAGTATAAACTCTAATAATATTCATGGAAGTTTAATCTATAAAGAGAGTACATCTATAAATTGATAAAACACACACCAAAACCCAGAAAAAATAATTAGCTTTCTCTTCTATAAATGTTACTATACTATTTTGAAAATCCTTCCTTATATAAAACTCCTAGATCCTTTGTGAATTACAACCTATAAACATATGCATGGCTTACTTTATTAGAGAGTGAAAGAGTTGAAACCAGAATATTAAGTGAGTAAACAGGTCAGGGATGCCAATAGGTAGAACTTAGTGGTTAATAGAACTGTTTAGTATGGAAGGTTGTTCATGTTGTTGTTATCAGGTGCTGTTGAGTAAGACCCATAAGTGAATTTATGAACAATAGATCTGAACTCTGTCCTATCCTGTGTCATCCTTACATGTCCTGACACAACAGAGCTCACTGGCAGTTACTGTGTCAATCCACTTGGTCGAGGGTATTTCTCTCCTTCCTTTACTTTTCCAAGTGTCATGTCCCTCTCCAAGGAACAGTCCCTCCTAGCAATATGCCTGAAATACGTGAAGCAAAGCCTCCTCATCTTTGCCTCCAAAGGACACACTCTGATTGCACTCTCTTCAGGATATTTTTGTTGGTATTTTGGCCAGCTGTGAGATGTTCAGTGATCTACTCCAACACCACAGTTTAAATTATTTTTCTGTTATCCCTTTCATTTTCTAGCTCTCAGAAGCATAGCAAGTGATCAGAAAGACTATGGCCTGAATAAGGCACACCTTAGTCAACATTATGTCTCCTCAATAATTTGGAAAGGTTTCTTACTGAAGGCTTTCCCAGTGCAATATATCTCCTGATTTCCTGACTGCTAGTACAAACTGTGGCTGACTCTGAGAAGATTGGGAATCCCAGAACATTTAATCGTGCTAATGCAAAACCTATACTTGGACCAAGAGGCAGTCGTCAGAACAAAGCAGGGCAACACTGCCTGGTTCAAAACTGGGAAGGGTGTATGCCAGGGATGCATCCTGTCTCCATACCTTTTCAACCTGTATGCAAAGCAGATTATCCAAGAGGCTGGGCTCTATGAGGAGAAGCGCAGCATTAGGATTGGTGGACGATCTATCAACAATCTACGTTATGCAGATGACACAACCCTGCTTGCTGAAACTGAGGAGGACCTCATGCACTTACTGCAGAGGGTCAAGGACTGCAG
>NW_006399975.1:2159395-2160758 GCF_000299155.1 Elephantulus edwardii | reverse complement strand
ACCATGGCCTGTATCAAATGTACCTTAGTCTCCAGAGAGACACCATTGCTCTTCAGTACTTTGGAGAGGTCCCTAACAGCCGACTTTTCCATGGCAATGCGCCTTTTAATTTCCTGGCTACTGGTACATCCTTGAAATGGGACATCATGCTGGGAAAAGCAGAGGGTAATAAGCAAAGGAGAGAAAAGCCCTCAAGAAGATGGATTGGCACCGTGACTGCAGCAATGGGCCTGAACATGAGGGAGATTGTGAGGATGGTGAAGGACAGGGCAATGTTTCAGCTGCCATTCACAGGATCACTACGAGTACTAGTTGACTCAATAGCCCTTAACAACAATGGAGAGAGCCATTATCTTGTCATGTTACAACGTATACTTCCACGATAAAGAATAAGGTTGATCTCTTTTAATTTGTAAACCAGCCTTCTGGAGTATATGAGTGAAGTTCTTGTTCTAAAAGCATACAATAGGGAAGATGAGAAGAAAACCTAAAGGAATGATGGCAGGGAGGAAAGGAAATTCATGAAAATAGAGGAAGATAGCTGGAATTGCTGCACTCATTTCTCTAAGTAAATCAGAAGGAAACAAACATGTGACCATTTCATTCAGTTTGACCGTTGAAAAACCAAAGCAGACAGTGTTAACTATTGCTGCTATTTTGAAAGGAAAAATTGAAGACATGTTGCCAGATCTGAAGAGGTAAGGAAAGGGTAAGAACTCTACAAGACAGATCATGGATGCACGAGGAAAAGAATAAACAACCCAAGTGAAAAATGGGCACAAGATATGAACAGACACTTCACCAAAGAAGACATTCAGACGACCAACAAACACATGAAGAAATGTTCAAAATCCCTATCCATCAGAGAGATGCAAATAAAAACAACTATGAGATATCATCTCACCTCAGTGAGAATAGCAAAATTTAACAGAACAGCAAACATCAAATGCTGGCGAGGTTGTGGAGAAACTGGAACCTTATTCACTCTTGGTGGGAGTGTAAAATGGCACAACCACTAAGGAAGACTGTATGGCACTTTCTCAAAAAGTTGCAAATAGAAATACCATTTGACCCAGCAATTCCACTACTGGGCATATACCCTAAAGAAACCATAACCACCACCCAAGCAGATATATACACACCCATGTTTATTGCAGCTTGTTCACAATAGCAAAAACTTGGTAACAACCTAAGTGCCCATCAACAAACACATGGATATAGAAGCTCTGGTATATTCACACAATGGAATACTATGCTGCATTGAAAAACAAGCAACTCAGAATTTTTATACAAAATGGGTGACCCTGGAAGACATTATGCTGAGTGAAATATCTCAGTCACAAAAATACACATATTGCATAGT
>NW_006399975.1:2150384-2159295 GCF_000299155.1 Elephantulus edwardii | reverse complement strand
CAGGAGGGGAAGACCCTCTATGACGTGGATTGATTCAGTGACTGGGGTAATCGGAATGGGTGTGTCAGAGACAATCTGATTGGCACAGGATAGAGCAGGGTTTAGGGCTGTTGTACATAGGGTCGCTATGAGTCGCAAATGACTCGATGGCACATAACAATAAAAACAACAACAACCACAGTTCCAAGGAAGTTAATCATGGATCCACGTAATATGAAGTTGTTGACAGTTTTAATCTTTTCTCCATCTGTCATGGTGTTACTGCTTATTGGTCTAGTATTAAGAATATTTGTTTTCATTGAGATGCAACTCATAGTGAAGGCTGTATTCTTTGATCTTCTGCAACAAGTGCTTCAAGTTCTCATTTTCAGCAAGCAAGGCTGTGTCATCTACATAACGTAGGTAATTGATGAGTCTCCCTCTGAACCTGACGCCACATTCTTCTTCATAGATCCAGCTTCTAAAATAATTTGCTCAGCATAGAGATTGAATAGGGAGCTCTGGTGGCAAGAAGCTGTGCTGCAATCCCAAAGGTATGTGGTTTGAGGCCACCAGATGTTCCATGGGAGAAGGATGGGCAATTTCCTCTCGTGCAATTAACTGTCTCTCTCAATACTTGCCAGAGGGTCTGCTATGGGTTGGTTCCTACTTGACAGTACAAAACAACAACACATAGATTGAATATGTGTGAAAAGTGAATACAACCCAGACACACTCCCTTCTTAATTTTTAACTGTGTAGTGTTCTCTTGCTCTGTTGGCACAACAGCCTCCTGGTCTAGTTATAGATTCTGCATGAGCACAGTTAAGTGTTCTAGGATTCCCATTCTTCTCAATGTTAACCATAACATGTTATGAACCATATGGTCAAGTGCCTTTGCATAGTCAATAAAACATAAATAGACAATCTTCGGGCATTATTTACTTTCAGCCAGGATCTTTCTGACATCATCAAATATCCCTGGTGCCACGACCTCTTCTAAATCCTGCTTGCACTTCTGACAGTTCTCTATCTATGTACTGTTCTAGCCATTTTTGAATGATCTTTAGCAGTATTTTGCTTGCATGTTATATTAATGATATTCTTTGATTCCACATTCAGTTGGATCACCTTTCTTGGAAATGGGAAAAAATATGGACCTCTACCAATCTGTTGGCCACACAGCTGTCCTGCAAATTTCCTGCATAGATTGGTGAGTACACTCAGGGGTACATCTAATTGAAACAAGTCAATTGGTATCCCATCAATTCCCGGGACCTTATTTTTTTTTGTAAATGCCTTCAATGCAGCTTTCACATTCTCCTTCATAACCATTGGCTCCTGCTCATTTGGTACTTTCTGAAATTTTTCAGTGTCAGTCAGTTCTTTTTTGGTACAGTGATTCCATGTATTCCCTGCATATTCCTGTGATGCTTTCTGGATCATTTAATATATTGCCCATATCACCTTTCAAGAATGCAAGTCGGGCTTATATTTGTTTCCCCTTTTTATTCTATAATCCAAGTTCTCTGCACATTCTATGCACACATTCCAGGCTTATAAAAAATAAAAATTTAATCTGAAAACTAAATATAAAGCATTTGAAGCAGTTATGAACTTCTTGTTGTTAGATGCTGTTGAATCAAGTACAACTTATTGTGACTTTATAAACAACAGATACGAACCCTATCCTATCCTGGAGGAGATCTTAACTCTCTTGTGCTGACCCTATCCACCTTTCCAAGCATGATGTCCATTCCAAGGAATAACCTCTCCTGAGAACTTGTTCAAAGTATGAAAGGAAAAGCTTCACCATCTTTACCTCCAAGGAGTATTCTGGTTGCACGTTTTTAAAGATATATCTGTTGGTTCTTTTGGCTGTCCATGGGCCATTCAAAACTCTTTTCCAACACCATAGCTCTAATGCATCAATTTTTATTGCTACCCTTATTTATTTTCAACTCTCACATGTGTAGTCCATGATTGAAAAAAAACATGGCCTGAATCAGGTTCACCTTATTCTTCAAACTAACATCATTGTTCTTCAGCATTTTGAATAGGTCCCTGACTTACCCAAAGAAATACATCTCCTGATTTCAAGACTGCTGGTACCAAGAGTGTTAATTGTTGGGACAAGCAAGATTAAATCATTGACAACTTTAATTCTTTCTCCGTCTATCATGATATTGCCTATTGGCCCAGTGGTGAGGATTTTTGTTTTCTTGACGTAACGTAATTCATATTAAATGTTGTAGTCCTTGATCTTCTGCAGTTAGTATTTAAATTCCTCCTCACTATCAGCAAACAAGATTATGTAATCTGCTTAATACAGGTTGTTCTTGAGTCTTGCTTCAAACCTAATGACATATTTTTCTTCATAGAGTCCAGCTTCATGAATTATTTGCTCTGCATACATAATGATAGGTATGGAGATGGGACACATCCCTGATGTATACTTTTCCTGATTTCAAACATTGCAGAGTTCCCTTGCTTCTTTGGACAATAGCGTATTAGTCTAGGTATAGCATTCATATGTTGTTGATTGCTATTAAGTAGAACACGACTCATAATGACTCTATGAAAAAAGAAAGACTTGAAACCTTTCATAGCTATTGTAATTTCTCAAAGTTCATAGAGTTTCCAGAGGCATGTTGTTTAGGAAATGGATGCCACTCCTGATTCCAAACCTGTCTTAATCTGAGAGCTCTACCAAACTCTTATGGCATTTGACACCAATGGCAACAGGTTCAGCATCATAGCAACCCCAGGTTATCTCAGTATAGCAAATTGACAGAAGAGTGCTATAACACTTAGAAGAATGTTCCTCTAAAATATAACAACTTTTTAAATACAAAGGCAGTTTATGAAGTCTTTTTGACTCTAAACAGGAGGCTTAAATAAAAAACAACCAATGTAATTATATTGTTGTTGTTGTTATGTGCTATCAAGTTTCCTGTGATTCATAGTTCAGTAGCTCTGTACCCTTCTTTGTCCTGAGCCAGGCTCAGTAAATTCCAACACACCAACTTCCATGGCCCCAGTCATGGTAGCAATTCATCTCATCTGGGGTCTTCCTCTCCTACACTGTTCCTCCACCCTTTCGAGCATGATGTCTTTCTCCAAGGACCAGTCTCTCTTGGCCACGTACCCAAAGTATGTGAGACAGAGTTTCAAAATCCTAGCCTTCAGAAAGAGATTTGGTTTCACCCTCTCCAAAAAAGACCTATTTGTTTTCTTGGCAGTCCATAGTATGTCCAAGATTTTTCTCCAGCACCACAACTCAAAGGCATCTACTCTTCCTCGGTCATCCTTAGTCATTGTCCAGCTCTCTGAAGCATAGCAAGTAACTGTGAAGACCATGGCCTGAATTAGGCACACCTTAATCTCTAGACTGACATCATTGCTTTTCAGCATTATGGAGAGATCCTTGACAACAGATTCTCCCAGTACAATTCATCTTTTGATTTCCTGACTTCTTGTGTTAGAGTATTAATTGTGGAGCCCAATAAGCTGTAATTGTTAACAACTTCAATCTCTTCTCCATCTTCCATGGTGCTGCCAATTGCCCCAGTGGTGAGAATCTTTGTCTTCTTAATGTTGAGCTTTGATCCATATTGAAGACTGCAGTCCTTGATCTTCTGCAGCAAGCACTTCAGGTCTTCAGCAAGCAAGGATGTGTCATGTGCAACATGTATCGTAGGCTGTAGAATTTTCCTCCAAACTTGATGTCACTCTCCTCCTTATACAGCCCTGTTTCTTGAATGATCTGTTCTGCATAAAGATTGAAAATGTATGGGATTAGGATGCATCCCTGATGCACTCTTTTCCTGATTTTGAACCATGCAGTGTTTCCTTGCTCTATTCTGGTCCAACTATAAGTTTCACGCAAGCACAATCAAGTGTTCTCAGATTCCCATTTTCCTCAAGGTTAGCCACAATTTGTTGTGATCCACACAGTCAAATGACTTTGCACAGTCAATGAAACACAGATAGATATTCTTCTGGTATACTCTGCTTTCTGGCAAGATCCATCTGAAATTAGCAATAATGTCTCTAGTGCCATGACATCTTCTAAACCCAGCTTGAATTTCTGGTAGTTCTCTGTCAGTGTACTGTTCCAGTCATTTTTGGATAATCTTCAGCAGGATTTTGCTAGTGTGTGATATTAGTGATAATGTTCAATAATTTACACATTCTGTTGGGTCACTTTTTAATTTTTTTTTAATGCGAATAAATATGGATCTCTTCCAGTCAGTTGGCCAAGTAGTTGTCCCCCAGATGTCTTGGCACAACTTAGTTAGCACATCCAGGGCTGCATCTGTCTGTTAAAATATGTCAATTGATATTCCATCAACTCCTCAGCTTTATTTTTTGTCAAGATCTTCATAGCAGCCTGAACTTTCTCCCTCATCATCATTGCCTCTTGATCAGATGTTGTTTCTTGAAATTTTTCTGTGTCAGCCAATTCTTTTTGGTACAAAGACTCTGTATATTCTTGACATCTTCTCTAAATGCTTCTTTAATTATTCAATATTGTGCCCATAATAACATCCTTAAACATTGCAACTCATGGCTTGAGCAGAAGAGTGGAATTCCCACTCTCTCAATGTTAGCCAGCGTGTTATGATCTATACAGTCAAATGCTTTTCCATAGTCAATGAAGCAATATTATTAGATGCCATTGATTTATTCCTGACTCATGACTTATTTCAGGACTCCGTGTACAATAGAATACACCCCTGCCCTATCTTGCACCATCCTCACATTCACTGCTGTATCTAAGTCCATTGTTGCAGCCACTGTGTCAATATATTTTGTTGATGGTCATTCTCTTTTTTGTTTCCTCTACCAAGCACAATATCCTTTCTTCAGAGATTGATCCCTCTGGTTACAAAAGACCTCTTTAAGCTATTAAAGAGCAAGGATGTAATTTTGAATATTAAGATATGCTTCACACAAGCCCTGATATTTCAAAGAATCTCACATGAATGTGAAAGTTGAACAAAGGCACAAGAAGACAGAAGAAGAACTGATGCCTATGAATTATGATTTGGGTGATGAATATTGAATATACCACAGATTGCCAAAAGAAATTGGTCTAAGTGAAATGAAACTGCTTGCTGTGAAGTGACTCGACCACAGCACTTGGTTGTCTTTTCCACATTTATGGTAGTCTAGTGGTAGGGATTTGTCCTGTCAACCCCAAAACACTAGATTTTGAAGAAGAGATTAACAATCTCCTACCTTATGATCTATAAGTTCTGTTAACCCTGGAGGGCTGACTATGAATTGGTTCCAACTTGATGACACATAAAAACAATAACAATAGTAACAACAAAAGTATTGCTTGAAAATTTGCCATAAATTATTTACCATTTTTGTTGTTGTGAGAATATGCATAGCAAAACATACACCTATTCAACACTTCATGCATATACAATTCAACAACACTGATAACATTCTACTAGTTCTGCAACCACTGTCATCTTCTTTTTCTGATTTCTTCCTTCCTAACTCACGGTTACCTACCTTTCCTTATCTTTTGAACTACATTTGTTTGGTGGTTTGATCTCACATAGATAGATCTTAAAAGATTATAATGTTAAAGTCAGTTACTTGTAAAATTAAAATATGGTTTTTAGTCTTAAAAGACTCAATAAGATGTTTTGGTTAAAGATTATCTCAGGGCAATAGTTTAAGAAATTTACCAGCCTCCATGGCACCAGAAAATCTGGATTCTATGAGAATTTAAAACTCTTTTGTTTCCTGCCTTTTAATCAGGATTCTTTTATGGGATCTTTGATCAAAATGTTCAGTAATGGTAGCTGGGTACCATTAATTTTCCTAGTCTCCCAGAAAGGAGGCAGTGTTCATGGTGGCATTTGAACAAACATAGCATTTCCTCTCCCTATTCCTGAGTCTCCTTCTTCATCTATTGCTCGAGTCAAATAAAGACCCATAGTTGCACCTTAGATGTCCACATGGATGTTCTTAAGACTCTAGAAACAATGCCAGTAAGTATGAAATAAAACAAAGTCACAGAACATTCTATTAGGCCAAGTAACTATGATGTCCTCTGAAATCATGACCCTAAACCTTCAAACCATGGAACTAAATCTCATGTATTTTAGCAGACTCTGTAGCTTGTCTTCTTTTCTCTTGTTAGTCATATGCTAATTCTCAAATACATCTGAGGTATACACAATCATGGAAATTCTATGCTAAGAAATTATTCAAGTAGGTCTCAGTTTGAGAGTGTCCCTGAATCTAATGGAAAAAAGAAACCCAACACACCCAGTGTTTTTTCCCCTATAGAATGCATTATTAATCCAGACTCTTTGAAATATAAATTAATGAATTCATAGTCAGAAATGTGACAGAACAATACACTTAGAAAAGAAAGTCACCATAACTGAATTAGCAGAAATAATCAAACATAAAACTTCAGCTCTGAAGAATTTCACCTGTTGAAAAGATTTGATTATGAACTGACAATGCATAAAATATGCTTTCAAAAATGTTTGTATGAGCAAGCAACTAAGAGCCATCCAAAGGATCACATAATTTGTTGGTTTTCTCCATTTTTGTCTTCTATGTAATTCATTATATATTTTAATGGTATCCTCATAATTTCATTTAAACATTTATTGTTTGTTTTCACTTTCCATTTGCTTACTCTGGTGTACTTTGTTTCTGCTTATTTAACTTCTGAAGGGAAGGTTTAGGGAAACTGGAACTAAGGTATAAGTTTATTATGTGAGAACTTCACTCAGCCCTCATTATGAACCTTACAAGGTTCCAGAATACACTTACTTAATGAAGACTATGATGTCCATGACATAGTTGAAGAGCTCTATGTTACTCTTTTTGTAGCTCAGGAATGATGATGGGAATTCCTATGATCAAAACAGGACCCTTGAATACAATGAAATTTCATTGTCTTCCAGTATATCACAAGGGAGGAGGTGGCACAACTTTTTTCTGCAGAGCAGCTGTTGGGTTCAAATTGCCTGCTTTGAAATGGGCAGCACAACTGTCCCCTGACTAGGCCACTAAAGTTCCCTTAAAAATAATAAGCATGATGAATTTATGGATGGCAAGGGTCAAATGGTGGTACTTAATTACCAAATATTAAATGTACAGTCTTACTATAAATAGCAGCAGAGCCAAAACAGTAATCATAATAATTTTCCCTCAATAGATCATCTGTTTCCTAGAATTTAAATAGATAGCAGCCAATTAAAACCTGATTTGATGGGCATGAGAGGAAAGTTCTAGGTGTAATAAATAGAAAGTCTGATATTAATTACCACAAAAGAGAGTGACCAGTTCCCAGGACTGAGGTAGTTAGGCCCAGAGCCCCCCAAATGAGAGTAAGTATTCTATTATACTGTAAATTATCTGTACTGTGTATCTTCCTTTTGGTTTTTGTCTAAAGGGATTTTTGGTCATTTACCAAGTGACTATGCATTGAAGAAAGAGATTACTGGGCATTAACTCTGAATTAACACTAATTCCTGGAGATCCAAATGCCACTGTGGCACATGAAACCTATATCAATGAAACTTGTGTGTAAGCTTATCTCGTTGAATAAAATCTCTCTCTCTCACACACACACACACATGAATACAAACACACACAGATAGTCATGTAGTTATAGTGTCAACATCCATGTTTATTAGAATCTAAATGATAGATTTTTGTATTAGATAAAGCTTTGTTCCTCTTGGTCAGCATTTCCACCTCTTCACCAGACTCATGGTGATGGGAAGCATGCTGATTGATAATAGCTCTCCTTCAAGGAGCAAATGGAAAGCAGCAGAAATCATAATTCCCAGGCTTCATCCACGTTTCACTGCTATGAAAGTACAAAAATATGCCCAAGGATAGTAAATGAGATTCTAACTCTTCAATAATAATGGGTAATCACTCCCTCCTCTTCAACAACTGGACACAACTACTGTGTCTCCCAGGTTGCTCTCCCTTCCCAAACAGCATGGTCCCATGGAAAAGAAATATGTTGCTGCTTTTTTAAAGTCACTGTTTGAAAATTTGTTTTGTTGCCTGATACATCTCTGTACAATTACATGGTCCGCATATTCCATTTACCCCTTTATAGGCCCATTTTTTTGTCTATGCCCTAAAATCTTAACTGACTAGAGCTCTTCACACTCCATCAAAAATATCCCTGTCTCGAAGATACTGATCATACATAGTAGAGCTTTTATTCATGTGAAGCTTCACAATTCACATTGGGGGGGCGGGGAGAGAAAAAAAGATATATGAAAGTCTTCGCCATGAGACAGACAAAAGATGGAGTGCGTGTTTGGTCAGATAGGAGTGAAAGCCTTACTTTTCTTCTCAGGATTTTGAGCTCATAAAACGTCACACAGGATGAAACTCTCACCCTAGTTGTCTAAAGAGTGATTTCTTATGCCAAGATTTGGACTTTAACCTCATGGTAAATTAGAAAAACACATGTTAGAGTCTGATTTTTCTCTCTTTGAACCCAGTTTGGCAATAAATTAATCCTGTGCTTGGCCTTTTGGTAACTTATTTCCAAGTTAGAAGAGTGAGGGCACTTAAGTGTTCCAGAGGTACAAGGGGTCTAGGTTCAAAGGCCTCCTTTTCACTAAAACGCTGTCGGTCTTGAAGTGACATTACACAGCACTCACCCCTACCCATGTCTCAGACTCATATATCAACATCTGGAGTGGAAGCAGTAAAGTCAGATCTTTCTGAGGGGAAAGTCAGCCTCCAGGTTCAGACTAGAACACTTGCCAGTGTGCTGTGCCTAATCTGAGTCAAGGTGTTTTCAATTGCTTCTTATGCATCTGAAAATTGGGCAAAGAATAAAGAAGACTGAAGAACTGATGCCTTTTAATTGTGGGGCTGTGAAGAGGGTCAAACATACTATGGATTGCCAAAAAAA
>NW_006399975.1:2096041-2148494 GCF_000299155.1 Elephantulus edwardii | reverse complement strand
CAAGCAACTCAGAATTTTTATACAAAATGGGTGACCCTGGAAGACATTATGCTGAGTGAAATATCTCAGTCACAAAAATACACATATTGCATAGTACCACTGTTATAAAATGAGACTGACATGGGGGTTGGGGGAAGACTGAGTGAGGAGGGATAAATAATGTATACTGCATTGAAACAGATAAGGGAGAGAACTATTTAAACGGAATATATGATTAGGTATTATTGTCATGACAGGAGTCCAGAATGAAGGCTGCATAGTGGAGTGGACTTCGGGGGAGGGATCGTACAACAATGAAAGAATTTTTCTTTTATATTTCAAAGACAAGAGAGAATGGGTGAGGCGGAGGCGGGGAGAAGTGGGTCGGGAGAAAAGTGCAACAATGAATGAATGAAATCCAAAATCTCTGTAAACTTTCATTAAAATTAATTTTAAAAAAGAAGAAAAGAATAAAGGCTGAGAGATAGAGGCAAATAATGCTGTAAGGGAGTGTGACAAGAGTGAAAGGAAATGAATGGCTCACTAGTGGACCGTTCCATCTAGGAAACACAGCTGGAAAGAATACCAAAGCCTGTAGGGCTTCTCTGACCCTGGGTTAACTCTGTAGGTTAGTCTTTGCTAATGAAAACGACATTTGATTTGATACATTGTCAACCATAACTGCCTAATAATTATAGGTTGGAAATGGAGTATGGGCACTGGAAATTAAGAAACAATAATGACTACTAAACTGTTTTTTTCTAATTAGTGAGGGAGAAAAAGACTCTGTTCTGAGAAAGCAGTAGTTTGGCTTTCTAAACAAGAGCTGTGTAATAAGGAGATTGCCTTAGATCTTGCTCTTTCCTCTTTTTTACCTCTCTCCTTGTGCATATGTGTGTGCCTGTGTTCCTTGTTACAGACCTGCTGCCTCTTCGGCCCTGACTTGCTTACAAGCTGCCGGAACCATCTCGTTGGATTAAATCTTTTTCAGCTCATGCACTTGTCCGACGGCAGTGATGGTTCCCTAGGTTCTAGCTGTCTGTTGAGATGGGCACTTCCCCCAGGGCTCTGCCAGCTCTCTGAGGTTACTCACATTCCCTATTTCACCTATGAGGAAAGACTTTTATGTTTGAAGGAATGCTCAAGCTGTGATCATTATCTGCTTTTATAGGATGGCTCCTCTTGCACAGAGATGTAGAATGGCAAAGCAGTAGGATGTGATTGCTCATCTGGTTCAAACCTCTCATGTTGGAAAAGGAAGAAATAGAAGTCCTGGGATGTGAAGTGAACTATTGCACATCTATGACTAAGTAGTGGCAGAGTGGGGATGAGAAACCACATCTCACGTCCCCAGGAATCTCACCTTATGTATAATATGAAGGTTCGATTTCTTTTGCTCCTAAATTTCACCTAATGCTGCCAATACTCCCCTTCCTGACAACTCATTTATAGAAAGTAATATGGACTGAAATGTTTGTTTTGTGGTCTGGAGTCTGATAAGTAAATCTGAATGATTCTAGGCCAAGGTGATAAATGAGAAAGTATCTCTGTAAATTTCTTCAAAATCTAGAGTGAGATGTTTTCATTTCTCTACCTGACTTTGGAAGAACATACCTGACAGAATTTCTCTAATATGCACACAATATAATGGGATATTTTGCTGAGTTATTCCCTGCTCAACTTGCCCTGATTTTCTGAGAACTGTAGTGCTGTCTATGAATAGAAAACAGACATACACCTCCAAAAGTGAGGATTAAGTCTCTTGGGAAATAAAGGGCTTCCTTTCCAATCTTCATATCATTTCAGTTAGCTGGGAATTCAGATGTTTGAGATTATACACATACCAGCAAAGTGGATGGAGATAGTTGCCACCCTCGTTTGTTTATTGTTGCTATTATGTGCTGTCAGCTGTGAGAAATCAACTCACAGTTGACCCTCCAGGGGGTTCTCAGAGTCTGTCAACGACTTGAGAGGAGACTGACTCCTTTTCTCCTGCAAAGGAGCCAGTAGTTGTGAACGTCACAGTTATGTGGTGGAAATGCAACTCTTAAGTCATTGTTAACTGTCACAGGATACAAACTATTGTATGGGGAGGAATCTATGGTGTGGTGAATAGGGACAGAGTAGCAAAACTGGTTTTCACATGCTTTGTTGTTGGATACTGTTGAGCTAGAACTGATTCATAGCTGACCTTCTAGAGGATTTTCAGAGCTTTAAATTGTTCTGGAGGAGAATGTCCATCTTTCTTCCTCAGAACAGATGATAGATTCACGTTACGTGCTTAGAGTTGGCTGTACAACTTCTTAACGACTCGGCTATCAGCAAGCACTCCCTTGCTTTCACCAAAGATATATCAGCACAATAAGAACCCAAGGCCTAAAAGAACAGTGATAACTGAAGGTGATACCTGGAGAGTAGAAAAGTAAAGAGAAAGAAAAATAAGGTCAGGATACCGTGAAAATGGTTGAATTCAGTTCATCTCACTATCAAACTTTAATAAAGCATGGGATACTTTTATGTAGACAAACCCCAATCATTTAATAAATAACCATAGTTAAAAGGAGCAAACACAATGTAAGCTGACTCTCTCAAACTGAGAAAATATCTGCTGGTCTGTGTATGAGTAATTAAGCTGCTAACCGCTACAAAGGCAGGATGGACACCAGTTCTGTAAAGCCCAGGAATGCTGGGCTCACAAGGGTAACCATTAGCCAGCCTCCTTCTTAGCTGGAGTTGATTTCTCACAGATGGTTCTGCATCTGGATATCCCCCAACAGTTCAACACAGCCACTAAATTAAGGCTGTTGGTGGCTGTTTCTTGAAATCCTTTAAAAAGCTGTTCCCTAGTGAACAGGGCAAATGCCATCTCTAACACATCAGGCTATAGGTTACTATTTGTTCTTCAATTAAATACAGACAATCCTCTCACCGTAGCTTCATAAGGCATCCTGGGTAGCCCACAGCTCTCAAATAAAGGGACAAATAAATACCATTCCTTGCTCCTGAACTAAACTTTGGATGTATTCATTGAATTTCTTTACCTCTATAAGAAATGTGTTGGCCAGTTACAAGTATTGTTTCTATTTTCAAGATTATTGATTGCTATGTTGAAAATAAAGCAACTTCTCTCTCAAATAAATGGGCAAAGGAGATAGACTCAGTTGATTTCTTTTTTTTTTCCTTAACAGTCAAAGAAAATGAGAAAAAATTGTAAGAAGCAAAGATGGCCACTATTGTTTCTTCTAAATATTGTTGTGATAGCCGTAAGTGAAGCTTTGCCTTTTCTGTGTGTGAAACTCCATTCTTGGTGCTGCATTAACACTCTCAGCACATTTATCTGAGTGGCCAAGCCATCAGAGAAAAGCTCCTCTGCTCCATTCATTTAAAGGGATATATGCGCAGCTTTGTGCAGGACGGGCTCTGAATGCTCCCACCTTTTCTTCCACTTAAGAACTGAACCACTGGCATTTTAAGTGTAAAACAATTCTCTACTATGGCATTGCCTGGAGTAGAACAAAGTTCATTGGGTTGGTAAAGGAAGACTTTAAATCCTGGCCTGTGACTTGCCCTTGAACAACGGAGGCGAGTCAACTACCCTGAGCTCCAGCTCCCTCATTCGTGAAATGTGGATAAGGATCCCAAAAGACCCTGAGGATTAGCTATGGACGATATGTATGTGGTACTGCATTCTAAAGCCCAATAGTCATTTTCAACTACTAAACACCCATTTTATAAAAGAAAAAAAAATAAAGCCCAATAGTCAACAGAAAAGGGCATTACTATTGTTATTATTTTGTTATTAATTATTCATAATATAATTTATACACATAGTAGTTATAATTATTAGTGCTCAGGCCTTTCGTTCATAGGGTCGCTATGAGTTGTCTATGACTCGATGGCACCTAAGAACAACAACAGTTATGGTATTAGTTTTCTTAGAAGTAAAGTTCCTACACGCATACATGGAAACAAAGCAATGCCAAGATCAATGGTGTTTGGATGTTAGTAAGCAATACTTGAATACACTGTACTCTCTCTTTTTTTTTTTTCTTTTCTATTTTTAGAGGAGCCACACTTAATTGGGAAAGGAGGATAAAAAAAAATTACTTGGAAAGCTGTTTGTGATCATAGTTGACATCATGATGACCTTAAAAATGGGACACTTTTACCTTTCATACAGGGATGAGGCTTGTTAAATTTTTTACTTTCTGAGTTTGACATATAAGTGGTACATTCAAGTCAAGATTCTAGTATATAGATGCATAGATGAGTCTGAAGCTTAGGAGACATTTCTAATCTTAAGTTACAGAGACACTGGCAAGTGTATACAGTATAAGCCACCAGAACTCCCTCCATGGCACCAGCAGATTAGAAAAAAATCAATAAGAGGGACAGAAAAGAGAAGGCTCAGAATAGACCACAAAGGAATTCCAATATTTAATGAATAAGGAGAATTCTACAGAGAAATTGAAGAGAATTATCAGAGAACCGGAAAGATAAGCAAAAAAATGTCCTGTCAGAGAAAGCAAGAAAAGAGTATTTCAAGAGAAAGCAATTGGCAACAATAACAATTGTTACATTGAGGATAAATGGGTATAATGTTCACTGCATTTAGCAACAAAAAGGACATAAGAGTTTTGAAAAATTAATGTACTGAACAATACAATCATAAAAGAAATGTTCAATAATGCAAAACAGCCTTTGTGTGCTCCCTTGCAGTTGGTCATCTGGCTTCAATCTAACCATAGAAATAATCGATCTATTTCCTATCACTACTTTTTTGCCTTTTTCTAGAATTTCAGATAAATAGTATTGTGTTCCTGGTTTCTTTAATTTAGCATAATGTTTTTTGATATTTGAGCAGACATAGTGAGTTAGTATCATATTGAGTATGTATCAATACTTTCTTCTTTTCACTGATGAGTAGTATTCCATTTTAACAATGTTCCACAATATATTTACCTGCTCGTCACTTTTTGGATATTATTAATAAAGAAGCTGCAATTATTCGTGTACATGTTCTTACATGAATATATATATTCATGTCTTTAGTTCTCTGTCATAACAGAATGGTTATTGATGAGTTGTATAGTAGAACATATATAACTTTAAAATCAATTTCAAATTGTTTTTGTAAAATAATGTTGTTCTTATGTGCATGGAGTCGAGTACAACTTATGAAGGGACTCAATGGACAACAGAGCTAAGCCCTATCCTATTCTGTGTCATTCTCATCCTTTCTGACACACTAGAGCCCATTGCTACAGATACTGTGCCAAATCATCTAATTGAGGGTCTTCCTCTCTTTTACCAACCTTTTATTTTTTCAAACATGATTTCCCTTTCCAAGGAATATCCTCTCTTACCAACATACTTAAGATGTGTGAGGTAAAGCTTTGACATTTTTTGCCTTCAAGAAGCATTTTAGCTGTACTTTCTCTAAGACATATCTGTTCTTTTGACAGTCCATGGGATATTCAGGACTCCTTTCCAACACCACAACTCAAAGGCACCAATTCTTCTTCTGTCAGTCTTATTCATTGCCCAGCCCTCAGATGCATAGCAAGTGACTGAAAAGATTATGACCTGAATCAGGCACAAGATAATTTTCAAACTGATATCACTTCTCAGTAATCAATTTGGCAAGTCCTTAAGCACAGACTTGCCCAGTGCAATATGTCTCCCAATCTCCTTACTACTGGTACCAAGTAAGATAAGTCATTAACAATTTCAATCTTTTCTCTACACAACATGATGTTGCCATTGGTCCAATAAATAGTGAGTTCTGTTTCCTTGATGTTGAGATGCAATATATACTGAAGGCTGTATTAGTTGATCTTCTGCAGCAAGCATTTCAAGTCCTCCTCACTTTTAGAAAGAGAGTTTGTGTCATCTAAATAACAGTTTGTTGAGAGTTTCCCTCCAATCTAGATGTTACAGTCTCCTCCAGAGAGTCCAGCTTCTCAAATAATTTATTCAGCATACAGATTGAATACATATTGAGACAATAAATAACCTTGACACTTTTCTTTCTTAATTTTAAACCATAAAGTGTTCCCTTGCTCTGTTTACACACAGACTCTTGGTTTAGGTATAGGTTTCACGTGAGCACCATTAAGTGTTGAAAGAACTGAAAAACAAATTCAGGCCTTAAGTTGCAATAGTAAGAAATGCTACAGGAAAAACTAAAAGCATTAAAAGAAGAAGGAGGTAAATGCCCAGGTCATTGTATCAAAAGAAATGGCCAACAGTGAAATATTTCAAGAAGTACCATATCAAGATTAAGAGCCAATGGTAATGAAGGATGCAGTCCAAGCTGCACTGAAAGCAATGGCAAAATATATGCCCCCAAGAATCAATATAATACCAATTGACATATTTCAACTAACAGATCCAGCCTTAGATGTGTTCACCAGTCTATGCCAGGAAATTTGGAGAACAGCTGCCTGATGAATCGACTGGAAGAGATACATATTTGTTCCCATTCTCAAGAAAAGTGATCCAACAGAATGTGGAAATTATAGAACAATATCATTAATATCACATATAAGCAAAATATTGCTGGAGATCATAAAAATTTACTAAAAGAGTTCATAGAGAACTGCCAGAACTTTCAGCTGGACTTAAAAGAGACCATAGCACCATGGATATCATTGCTGATATCAGATGGATCCTGACTGAAAGAAGAGAATGTCTATTTGTATTTTATTGATGACAAAGGCTTTTGACTCTATGGATCTTAACAAATTATGGATAATATTGAGAAAAACTGGCATCTCGGAACATTTATTTATGCTTGTGAGAAACCTATTTTTGTAAAATAGATGAACATATTTTGCATTGAAAGCTGCCACGGATGTACATTCCATCTGCCCCATTTTATTACCATTTTCTGTTGTCAATCTTTCTCTAGAATTAATTGTTCTCAGTCAATGCCCTTGGAAGCAAAAATGTAAAAAAAAAAATCAAACGACATTAGCACTGGGAAAGGTGAAAAGTCAGAAGAAGAGAGGAAGACCCTCAACAAGGTGGATTGATACAGTAGCTGTAACAGTGGGCTTGAGTATATTAGAAATGGTGAATATGGAGCCAGAAAGACATAATTTTCAGATATGTTGTTCACAGGATGGCTGTGAGTTAGAGTTGACATGATGGAACCTAACAACTGCAGTTGGTAAGGACTGTTTTCAATTTAGTTTTAATTTGCATTCCCTAATGAATAACGTTGCTAACTCTATCATATGCTTATTTTCTACCCAAAGACTATCATAAGTGTTTATTTGAATCTTTGCTCACCTTTTCTTGGTTAGTTTGTGCTTTTATTACAAATTTTTAAGAGGCTTTTATATATTTTGGATCAAGCCCTTTGTTAAAGATAAATTTTACAAATATGTTATCCAAATTAATAGTCTGACTTTTTATTTCATAATAGTGTCCTTGAAGGACAAAAGTTCTTTAATATAAATAAAGGACCTGTTCTTAGAGAAGGACATCATGCTTGGAAGGGTGGAATGATAGTACAAGACAGCAAGACCCTAGATGAAATGGACTGACTGACAAAGTAACTGGAGTAAGGAGGGTAGGTGTGTCAGAGTCAGTGAGACTGGCACAGCATAGGGTTCAGAGCTATTGTACATAGGATTGCTACGAGTCACGGGCGACTTGAAGACACATAACAACATGTAGTAAAAAGTGAACTAACCACATATGGGTGGGTTTGCTTCTTTATTCACTTCATTTATATGTTTAATTTTATGCCAATATCACACTATTTTGATTGTTAAAGCTTTCGTAGTTTCTCTTAAAGTCAGGAAGTATAGATCTTCCAATTTTGTTCTTTTCCAGACTATTTAAGTTATTCTTGGTACTTTGTACATCCATAGACATTTAAAGCTTATCAATTAAAAAAAAAAAAGCCTGTTTGGAATCTGACTGGGAGTGCATTGAATCTATACATAGATCAATTTGGGGAAATCTGATATCTATAATTAGTCTTCCAATCTGGAACAAAGCATGCCATTATTTATTTAGATCTTACTTCATTTCAGTCTTTTAAGAGTTTGATAATTTCAATGTATATTTCTTGTACATCTTTGTTACAAAGATTTCCATACAGTTAATATCTTTGAATTCTATTATTTATATTTATTGTTGTAAACATATAGACAATATTTGCCAATTAACATGTTTTCTAATTTAATTTTATTATTATTTTTATTTCCAATTGTACACTAAATTATATAGTTATTAGATTCCAAACATTATGGCTTTTAAATTTTTAAATGTGCTTATATCCCTTATAAATTTCCATATGTGTGTGTATGCATTAAATATATATATTTATAATTATATATAATTAAATATATATGTCCTTATAGATTTCAAATTTGTTTGGGACACAGTAAAGTTTACTTGGAAACAGGAAACATTTTGATACTTTTAGGTCATACTTGTTACTTTTATGAGGTAGAGTATGATCTAGAGCTCATTTTTCCCTACCTACTCTCACAAATTTACTATGAATTATGAAAGTTTCTTCCGTGGCTGATGGGAATGGGAACAAAACTTACTCTGTTAATGCTCCATGTGTACCCTGAATTCTAATGCTTTCACATGGTTATTTCCTAAGCTCAAGGCAATTTGATGACATGCATACGCTAATTGGTATTTATAAGTGAACAACTCTCACTTTCTGTGCCTTTCTGTCATGTTTTCTCACTCTATGGATTTTAACCATTTGGTCTCCCAGAATCCCCAGTCCCATTTCTAAATTAAGGAAGATTGCTATGATCTGCCTGCTTTTAGATGCTTAGGCCTCATATCTAGTCCCTTTACTAGGAAATGATAACAGCTCATGAAGAATGAGGGGAGAAGGAAATAGAAATTCCTACCTTTTGTTGTCAAATGTTGTCAAGACATTTGATAGAGTAAATAAAGTTTGTTACTTCATCCTGTTAGTAAGAGAATTAAGCAGATAATGCATTAGTTACAACCATATCAGATTGAAGATATCTCAAGGAATTTACTGGGTGGGCGAAGACTCTATGTTAATACATTGTTGTTGTTGTTGTTGTTGTTACGTGCCACCAAGTCACCTATAAATCACAGTGACTCTATGAATGATGGATCATAATCTGTCCTATCCCTTTTGTTTGCTGTAAATGAATGTAAATTTCAGGTTTTGGTAGATAACAATATGAAAAATATACAAAGGACAAACTGAATGCTGCAAGTAACAAAAATCAGTGGTGTTTACCAGGACAATGCTGGCTCTTTTCCCCAATTCTGAGGCACTTAGTGGTAAAGAAAAGGCTCTCTCCCTTGAAAGATTGAAAGGGAGTGATGTTCTCAAGTAGAAACCAGAAGTTTGATAGAAAGAGATGAAATAAATGTCCAGCGAAGGGGACAAAATAGCTTGCTAATCAGGAAACAAGTTTTCTGAGAATAAAGTGGAATGGTTTTGGGTTTGAGAAACATTGAGTAGAGAAAAAATAAGGAAGAAATTATAGGGATAAACGTACTCGAAAATCGGGCAGGGCACAGTACCCGTATCCAGGTGGTCACCTTTCAATCAAGAATGCAGAATAGAAATATTAGCGAGCTTCAGTTTTCCAAGAGAATATAACCACCATGTGTCTGATGGATAGAAGACACCTAAGTTTTCCAGAAGCAAAGACTGAACTCTAAGATTCAGTTGGATGAAGAAACATTAGGTCCTGGTTGATTGAATGTGTCTTATGGAGAAGGCCTCCATTTCAGTCAGGGTAGCCAACATATGCACAGTAGCCAGCCTTTGTGCTCTGGATATAGATGCTAGAAAGTTAAAGTCCGAGTATTCAGAGGGGATTTGGAGGAAAGAAAAAACTCATTCAGCTATAAGCTTATCACAAACTTAATTCAAAGCTATCATGGAACAAAAGCAAAACTGGAAACATGATAAAATACAAATAAAGACCCATTAGTTAAAGGTCTGACTAATTACTTTCTATGCCACCAGAGCTCCTTAAAAGAAAGTTAATTAGAAGATATATATTAGAGCTGAATAGGAATTTTTATCTTATGTATTTTCAAAATATGAGAAATATCTGATATCTTAGTGAAGTAATGTACCTTATGAGGCTTGTAGTTAGATCATGTCATGATGTAGCCTGATTATTTGTTCTTTCAGGTTATACTGGAAAGTACTATATGGTAATCAGAGGTGAAGAGGGCTGTGTTATGAATGGAGCGTTCCCTTGGAGAGCTCATGTTAGTCTACAGGTTTGGCATACAGAGTATGCCAAAATAGGAGTGTGTGGAGATAGAAATTTATAGGTGATTTCTTGTCTAAATCATCAGGAAGAAGAAACCAGCTAAAAAGTGAATTAAGAGATAATATATAAGTCAATTGACAAGCCCTGAGAATAAAATGATGTAATAGCTCCAGTGAAAGGGGAAATGAGATTTACCATATTTCATAAATTCAAAGATATGTTTGCTTGTTTGTTTTACATTTTGATATCTCTGAAACAGAACAGCTCTTAAAATCAATGAAGTCTTTGCAATAGCTCTCAGCATGGAAGCAGAAGTGCTTTGGCCAAGATTGCTTAGACCAGTGATTCTGAATGCATGCTCCCTGCCTCCATAACAGTATCAACAGCTGGGAATTTATTAGAAGTGCACATTCTTAGGTGCCACTCAGACTTACAGAATCAATAACTGATTGGACAATCTGTGTTTCAACAAGCATTCCAGGTGATTCTAATTCTCCCCCGAGTCTCAGAAGCAGTAGCCTGAATGCTCGAAGGGCCATAAAGACACCAAATCAAAACCTACTCAAGGGGTACTAGGGGCTAGAAAGGAAATATGAAGGGTAGTGATGCAGCACTCTGTTAAACTCTGAAAACCAGATGACTGTGCAAAGCGGTGGGGAAGATTATGAATCAAACATGTTTAGCAACATTCCCAAAGCTAGGATGTTGCTCAGTGCCATTGAGTAGGACCTGTAAAGACCTCATGAACAACAGATCCTATCCCATTCTGCGCCAAACTCACAACCTCTAACACACTCATAGGCATTGGTTCAGTCATTTGTCAATCCATCTTGTCGAGAGTTTTCCTCTCTTTCGCTGACCCTTCAACTTTCCAAGTATGATGGCCCTCTCCAAAGAATAGCCTCTCATAGCAACATGCCCAACATTTTGCGAGACAAAACTTTATCATCTTTGCCTCCAAAGAGCATTCTGGCTGCACCTTTTCCAAGATATATCTGTTTGTTGTTTTGAAAGTCCATAGGATATTCAGTACTCTTCTCCGACACCACAGCTCAAAGGCACCAATTTTTCTATCATCCTTATTCATTGTCCAGATTTCAGCAGGCAAGCAAGTGATTGAATTAGACACATTATGTTAGTCCCCAGACTAACATAATTGCTCCTTAATAATTTGGAGAGCTCCCTGATGGCAGACTTTCCCAATGTAGTATACCTCTAGCTAGGGTTGTTGTTATTGTTATGTGCCACCAACTTGCCAGTGACTCATAGCAACCCTATGTACAACAGCCCTAAACCCTGCTCTATCCTGTGCCAACCTCACTGTCTCTGACATATTTATCCCCATTACCCCAGTCACTGAATCAATCCATTTTGTCGAGGGTCTTCCTCTCCTGCACTGTCCCTCCAACCTCCCAAACATGACATCCCTCTCCAAGGATTGATCCCACCTTGCAACATGTCCAAAGTATGTCAGATGAAGCTTCAGAATCCTTGCCTCTAAGGAGGATACTGGCTTCATCCTCTCCAGGATGAACTTGTTTGTTTTCCTAGCAGTACATGGTATATTCAGTACACTTTTTCAGAACCACAGCTCTAAGACATCAATTCTCATTCTATCATCCCTAGTCACTGTCCAACTCTCTGATGCATAACAAGTAATTGCAAAGACCATGGCCTGTATCAGGTGCACCTTAGTCTCCAGGCTGACATTGTTGCTCTTCAGTACTTTGGAGAGGTCTCTGACAGCAGATATTCCCAATGTAATTCATCTTTTAATTTCCTGACTGTTAGTACCAAGAGAGCCAATTGTAGAGCCAAGCAAACTGAAACTGTCAACAATCTCAATCTCTTCACCATCTATCATGATGCTGCCAATTGGCTCAGTACCCCTATGTAATTGCCAAGATAGGCTAGGCTCCTAGAATGAATGCATTTTAGTATATTTGTAAATTTCTTTAAGAAACATGGTATCGTCATGGTCCTTGCTGGCATAAAGGATGCTAGAAAGCATGTTGTTGTTGTTGTTGTTGTTATGTGCCGTCTAGTCGTCTGCGACTCATAGCGACCCTATGTACAACAGCCCTAAACTCCGCTCCGTCCTGTGCCAATCGCACTGTCTCTGACACTCCCATCCCAATTATCCCAGTCACTGAATCAATCCACCTCATAGAGGGCCTTCCTCTCCTGCGCCGTCCCTCCACCCTCCCAAGCATGATGTCCCTCTCCAAGGACCGGTCTCTCCTCACTACATGTCCGAAGTAAGTTAGACGGAGCCTCAGAATCCTTGCCTCCAAGGAGCCACCCGGTTTAACCCTCTCCAGGACAAATCTATTTGTTTTCCTAGCAGTCCATGGTATTCTCAGTACTCTTCTCCAGCACCACAGTTCTCCTTCTATCCTCCTTGGTCATTGTCCAACTCTCTGATGCATAACAGGTGATTGCGAAGACCATGGCCTGTATCAGACGCACCTTAGTCTCCAGAGAGACACCACTACTCTTCAGCATTTTGGAGAGGTCCCTAACAGCAGACTTTCCCAACACAATGCGTCTTTTAATTTCCTTGCTGCTGGTGCCAAGACTGTTGACTATGGAGCCAAGCAAACTAAAGCTGTGTACAATCTCAATCTCTTCACCATCCATCCTGATGCTGCCGATTGGTCCAGTGGTGAGAATCTTTGTCTTCTTGACATTGAGCCTCAATCCATATTGCAGGCTGCAGTCCTTGACACTCTGCAGAAGGTGCTTCAGGTCCTCCTCAGTTTCAGCAAGCAGGGTTGTGTCATCCGCATAATTGTTGATAAATCGTCCACCAATCCTGACCCCACATTTCTCCTCATAGAGCCCAGCCTCCCGGATAATCTGTTCTGCATATAGGTTGAAGAGATATGGAGATAGGATGCATCCCTGGCGTACGAAAGCATAGTCATAGATAATGAGTTTAAAAAAAAACCCCAACAACCTCAAACAAGAAATAATGTAAAGGTGAGGACGTTTTAGATATATCATGCAGACTATTTGATATTTCTCTTTTCATGTATACTCATAGGTGATAAATTCTAAAAACTGATGGTTAGTTGGGTCTAAGCAAGTTTTTCCAAAAAAGTTTAAGACAAACTTTCTAAGCTCTAAGAAAGCATTACATAAATTCCATTGGCAGCCTCTTCTCCTTCCTAGAGTACATAAAAGAATGTTGCATCTCAAAAATCAATGTATCATACTTTTATGAATATGGAAATTCACTTGAGTATTTCTTTCAGCTTGTCAGATATATGTCTTTGCCAAGATATGTATTTTCCCTAGGAAAGGAAAAAGTTTTATAAAAGTATGTCCTTCTGAATTTGGCAAACTAAAGCTCATATGTCCTAGGAGAAAAGTATACAGTGTTAGAGATGGAGGAACTAAAAATCTTAGGAAATCAAAACAAGTTGTCCAGGTTTCTAAATTCTATTACATTGTAGCCGACTGAAGGTGTACAGCATATTGACTGAATGCATGTTGTGGCAGTGTGCCTCTGAATTTGAGCAGCTGGTGGATTTGATCTGTGTGCCTTTGGGTTGGCAGCACAACTTCATACCACTAAGCAACCACAGCAACCTGACTGAGTATATAGGTTTTAGAATCCCAGGAACTTCAGCTTAAATCCTGGTGGTAATATTAGATGTGAGGTGTTAGAAAACCCTTTAACCTCTCACACACTCATTTTCTCCACCTATAAAATGGGATATATTCAACAGTTGGGAGGACCCATGTATATAATTCATAAAATACATGTGGCATAATAAATATTCAGAGATTTAGATAAAATATAATAATTCCTATAATCCGTATTGCAACCTGACTTGTGTATAATTTCTAAGGTAGCTACCTAATGAATCTCTACCACCAAGAATATCAAAGGAAAGCCCTTGGGGACTGGCTTACCTGCTTCAACCTGCACAGGATGGGTCAACTCAGATTTTATTCTGATGAATGAAACTTTTCTACTGAGGAAAATTCCAAAACCATTTTAAAATCACCAGAAAGTAAGTCAATTAAAGACTCTTTCTAATCACCTTCTACATTACCAAAATGAAAATACTTTTTCATTAGGGGAAAGCATCCAGGGGTTGTAATTCTTATTGATGGTGAGGATCTCTGAAGAAAATGACTAGTAGTGAAAGACAAACATATTTCAAAAGGACTCATCCATCTTCGATTAAATCAACAAGGAAATTCTTTCTCTTTCCTGGACAGTGTGCAGATCATCACAAAAATCACTGCATCGACTCCTCAGAGAGCCTCTTCCTTTATAAATAATGTAGACACAGAAAGATAAAGAGAGCCTCTGGAAGGAGTGATGTCACACAGGTTTAGGATTTATTCTTTTCTTCTATAGACTGTTCAATGTTGTCATGAGGTTGGGAATTCAGAGTTACAGGCCCAGATCTGAAAGACAAGATTCACACATCCCTTTATCCAAATAATACCTGCCTCTTGAAGCCTGTGCTTTAGTCATTGATCTAGTAGAATCTCTGAACCATAATTTGAACTCTCTGAAGTCTAAAAGGAATATGCTTAAATAAAGCATACACATAACAGGTAAAGATGATAGGTAGACAGATAAGGTACATGAATGAATGGATTATAATAGCTAGGTAAATAGGTAGATAAGTGTATGAATAAAATAGACACCCACTAGCCTCACTGTGAGTATTATTGGAATTTTTTTCTAGGATGAATTTCTATTTCAATCCAATGTGCTCTGGACCTTATAATTTTTATCTTGTTTCCTCATTCTCCCTTTATTAATAATGAAATAACAGTCATTATGGAAAAATAACTTTAAACTGTGATGAATGATCTGCCCCTCCAAAATGTTAATATGTTCCAAAGTTAAATACAGATACAATAGAGAGTGGTAACATTTTAGGCTAATGACGCTAATGAAGATAAAGCTAATAAGCTACATTACCTTGATGTTAAAGAATGAGGTTAGTTTGCTAGTCTAGGGTGAGCTTCAAATGGTTCCTTATGGTTGGAGGTTTTTCAGGTAAGTATATGCCCTCAGCTTTTAAAGTTCAAAAATAAGTTTTAATCTATACCACTGTTGTTGTTATGTGCTGTCGAGTTGTTTGTGACTCATAGCGACCCTATGTACAACAACCCTAAACCCTGATCTATCCTGTGCCAATCACATTGCCTCTGACACACCCATCCCGATTACCCCAGTCACTGAATCAATCCACCTCATAGAGGGTCTTCCCCTCCTGCACTGTCCCTCCACTCTACCCAGCATGATGTCCCTTTCCAAAGACATGTCTCTCCTTGCAACATGTCCAAAGTATGTCAGACGAAGCCCCAGAATGTTTGCCTCCAAGGAGCAGCCTGGTTTAACCCTCTAGAATGAATGTGTTCGTTTTCTTGACAGTCCATGGTACATTCAATACTCTTCTCCAGCACCACAGCTCAAAGGTGTCAATTCTCCTTCTGTCCTCCCTAGTCATTGTCCAACTCTCTGATGCATAACAAGTGATTGCAAAGACCATGGCCTGTATCAGGCGCACCTTCGTCTCCAAAGAGATACCATTGCTCTTGAGTACCACTAGGAGTTATAAAATCCAAATTTACAAGTGACTGACTTATAATGTCATAATACAAAGGTCTAATTTCTTCAAGATAGATAATGTTTTCCATGAGCAGAGCAGAGCCCTTGTGGTAGCTCCCTGTTTTCTGTATTACTCGATAAACAGAAGTAACTCGAAATGCTTCCCTGGATTATGAATCAGGAGCAGGATAGCTGAATATCACTGAAGCATTCTGTATCCCTGTATCTCTACAGAGTTTTGTCTGATACAACCCCCTCCTGCTTATTAAATAAAAACTATACCTGCTTATTAAATAAAAACTATAGTATTTTATTCCTGTAGAGTCTACCTAAGAAGAAAAGCATGTAGTAAACAGGACACAAATACTTCTCTCTGGGACACAGTGCTGGATTGTTCATCAAAATTTCTGATCCTCTTTATATTTTAGGGTACTAGAATGAAATTATATTACAGGTTACTGGTCCACTCACAGTCTATACTTTCTCTCCCAGCAAGTATCACCTCTGCTTGTTGTTGTTGTTATGTGGCATCCAGTTGCTTGTAGCTCATAACAACCCTATGTACAATAGCTTGGAACCCTGTCCTATCCTGAGCTAATCTCATTGTCTCTGACACACCTATCCTCATTTTCCAGTTAATGTGTCAGTACATCTTATCTGCAGGCTTCCTCTCCTGCACTGTTCCTCCACCTTTCCAAGCATGATGTCCTTCCTGGCCATGTGCCCAAAGTATGTTAGAAAGAGTATTAAATTCCTTGCCTCCAAGGATCAGCCTGGTTTCATGCTCTCCAGGACAGATCTGTTTGTTCTCTTGGCAGTTTATGGCATGTTCAATCCTCTTCTCCAGCATACTCTTCACCACAACACAAAGGCATCAATTTTTCTTCTATCATCCTTATTTGCTGTCCAGCTCT
Organism: Elephantulus edwardii; assembly: GCF_000299155.1. Classification (NCBI taxonomy): domain Eukaryota; kingdom Metazoa; phylum Chordata; class Mammalia; order Macroscelidea; family Macroscelididae; genus Elephantulus; species Elephantulus edwardii. The sequence continues at coordinate 2,131,764 of NW_006399975.1, read as the reverse complement.
CTGAAGCATAGCAAGTAATTATGAAGACTATAGCTTGGATCGGGTGCACATTAGTCTCTAGACTGACTAAACATTGCTCCTGGCATCATGGCAGCTGATTTTACCAATGCATTTTGTCTTGATTTACTGGCTGCTGGTACGAAGGGTGTTGATTGGGAAGCCAAGCAAGGTAAAGCTGGTTGGTATTTTTTTTTTTTAAATCTCAATCTCTTCTCAGTCTATCATGTTGCTGCCACTTGGTGCAGTGGTGAGAATCATTGTTTTCTTGATGCTGAGCTTCAATCTATGTTAAAGGTTATAGTCCTTGATCTCCAGCAAATGATTCAGATCCTCCTCAGTTTCAGCAAGCAGGGTTGTGCCATCTGCATAAGGCAGGTTGTTGATGAGTCTTCCTCAAATCCTGATATCACATGCCCCCTCAGAGAGCCCAGCCTCCTGACTGATCAGTTCCACATGTAAATAGAAAAGTTATAGAGATAGGATGCATCCCTGTCATACACCTTTTCTGATTTGAACCATGCAATGTTTCCTTGCTCTGTTCTAACAACTGCTTCCTGGTACAAATATAGGTTTTAAATAAGCCAGTCAAGTGTTCTGGGATTCTCATTCTTAAGGTTACCCACAATTTGTTGTGATCCAAACAGTCAAATGCCTTTGCACAGCCAATGAAACACAGACATTTTTCTGGTACTCTCTGCTTTCAGCTAAGATCCATCTGGCATTGGCCATAATGTCCCTATTGTTACGGACTCTTCTAAATCCCTCTTGCACATTTGGCAGTTCTTTGTCGTTTTTGGTTAATCTTCAATAGCATCTCACTTGCATATGATATTAGTGATATTGTTCAATAATTTCCACACTCCATCGGATCATATATATTTTTTTTAATGGGAACAAATATAGGTTGCTTCCAGTCAGTTGGCCAGGAGTTGTCCTCCAGATTTCTTGGCATAACCTAGTGAGTGCATCCAGGAATGTCTCTGTTTGTTGAAATATGTCAATTTGCATTCCATAAATTTTGGGGGGCTTTTTCCCCCCAATTCCTTCAGAGCAGCTTGAACTTTCTCGTTCATTCCCATTGCCTCTTGATCATATGCTTTCATGAAATCCTCTGGGTCAACCAATTCTTTTTGGCATAATGCCTCTTTGTGCTCCTTCCATCTTGTTTTGTTGATTCCTGGATCATTCAATACTCTGCCCATAGCATCCTTAAGTATTGCAACTCGAGGCTTGAATTCATTCTTTAGTTTCTTTAGCTGAAGAAAAATGCAGTTTGTCCCTTTTAATTTTATGACTTTGACTCCTTGCACATGTCATTTTAATACTTTGCTTTGTCTTCCTGAGCTTCCCTGTAACATCTTCTATTCAGTTCCTTAACATCTTGATTTCTTCCCTTTGCTTTGGCTTTTTAGTGCTCTAGTGCAATATTCAGAATCTCTTCTGGCACCCATCATGGTCTTTTCTTCTTCCTCTGTCTTTGTAACGGCCCTCTGCATTCTTTATGAATGACATTCTTGATATTCTTCCACGGCTCATCTGTCAAAGCCTCAAACCTGTTTGAAATGGTTTTTAAATTCAGGTGGGAAAAACTCAAGGTCAAATTTTGGTTTTTGTGGATATAATTCTTTTTAACTTCAGTTTCAACTTACACATGAGTTGACCTCTGCTTACCACTTGACAATCATTTCTTTGTGCTCTGTTTTTACTGGTTTTGGCTTTAAGATGTTGTATTTTTTCTGACTTTGTCTAAAGTTTTGGCTCTGCTATATCAGAGTGTATCCTGGTTGATGGGTTGATATAGAGTATTATGTAAACTTAGAATCAGGTCTTCTGTTAGAAAACGTTCCTCTGAAAGAGGTTCCAACTTGTCATCTAATGCTTGGAACTTTGTGTTGCTGTTGCAGCACATAAACAAATATTCTATCAATTCCTGGAGCTTTATTTTTTTGCCAGTCCCTTCAGTGCAGCCTGAACTTCTTCCTTCATTACCATTGGTCCTTGATCATACACTGCTTCTTGAAATATTTCAATGTTGACCAATTCTTTTTGACTCGGTGTATTCTTTTCACTTTCTTTTAATGCTTCCTGCATCATTAAATATTTTGTCCATAGTATTCTTCAGTACTGCAAATCAAGGCTTGACTTTGAGTTAAGGCTTTCTTAAGTTCTTTCAACTTGAGAAAGACTAAGTGTGTTCTTCCCTTTTGGTTTTCTAACTCCCAATCGTTGCACATTATGTCATAATATTTTGCTTTGTCTTCTCAAGCTGCCTTCGGAAAGCTTTTGTTCATCTAACTTGCTTTAGCATTTCTTCCCTTTATTTGGGTCATTCTATGTGCTAGGGAAATTTTCAGAGTCTCTTATGACATTTATTTTGTTCTTTTCTTTCTTTCTTATATTTCTAATGCCCTTTTGCTTTCTTCACAGATGAAATCCATGATGTCATCTCACAATTCATTTGGCCTTTTGTGATTAGTGTTCAAGGCATCAAATCTATTCTTCAGATGATATGTACATTCAAATGGGATTGACTGAAGGCTATATTTTCATTTTTGTAGAACTGCAAACATTTCTTCAGTTTCAATCTGAACCTGCATAAAGTAATTGATGATCTGTTCCATAGTTAAAGTGACAATAGTCAAGAAAACAAAAGAAGTGTTGTATCGGCAAATATCTGTGTCAAGGATATCTCCAAAGTATGAAAAAGCAATGCTATTAGTTTAAAGACTAAGGAGTATCTGATCAGGCACTGGCCATGGCCTTTTCAATTCCTTTTTATGCACCTGGAAGTTACGTAATGAATAAGGATGACAGAAGGATCAATGCCTTTGAATTGTGGTGTCGGAGAGAAGTATTGAGTATCCCATGGACTACCAAAAGAACAAAAGGGTTGGAGGAGGTGCAACCAATGTGCTCATTAGACCCAAGGATGATGAAACTTCATGTCACACAATTTAAGCATGTTGTGAGGAGAGGCCAGTTCCTGGGGATCAAAAATCATGCTGGGAAGGGTGTAGCTTCAGAGAAAGAGAAGAAAACTCTTAAGCTGGATTGACCCAAGGACTGTAGATGGGCTTGCACATACCAGATTCTGTGGATGTTGTAGGATAGGGCATGGTTCTAATCTGATAGCGGAGCTTTGAGTTGTAGTCAACTGGACTGAACCTAAGAACAACAGAGCTTGAATTCCCTCTATGTCATTTTCATTTTTTATAATATTTTATTTTACCTGTTTTACATCTGTGTGGTTCATGGGACATACTGCCTACTACTTTTTCTGCTTCTCAGGCTTCAGTGAGAATCAGCTATCCTACTTTTATTGTGTGCTACCCTGGGATGACGGCCTGTATAACTTCATGAATCTGAAAAATTATACCTCATCCCCCAAACCTCAGCACCAGAAACTCTTTGGGACACAGGTGTCTGTCTCACTAACTGGTGGTGCAGTATTTAGCAAGCTGTGTTACAAGGCCATGAGTTTCTTGTGGTTTAAATCCACCACTGGCTGCCCAAGAGAAAGATAAGACAGTGTCCTTCCGTTATGATCCATATCCCTGGAAGCACAATGGAGGGTACTGTGACTGGGAACCAATTTGATGGGAGTGGGTGAAAATGGAACAAAAAATCATATTAACCCACTGTCATCAAATGCATTTCCACTTATAGTGAGTACATTCAGGAGGCACCGTGGTTGAAGCATTTGGATGATTGAACAAAAAGAGGTTGACTATTTGGACCAACCACCTGCTGCAAGGGACGGGGGGAAATGAAGTAGTTTGACATTTATGTGTAGCTTTGGAAACCCCACGATGTATTTTTACTTGGTTCCTTATTGCTATGAGTTGAAAATCCATATTACCTAAAAAAAAAAAATTAAAAAAAGAATCTCAAAACCCTTTTATTTTTTGTTACATTTAAAATACCATTCGTTATTGAAAGTGTATGGTTTCAACAAAATGTTCAAAGCAGACAACAATCTAGTTTTGAGAGTTTAAAAAAGTGTATTGATAGACATTGAGTCAACTCCAGCTCATAGAAATCTCACATGTGTTAAAGGTGAACTACTCCACTAGGTTTTCAGAAAACAACCCAGGTTTTCTTGGGAATCACCGCTGGGTGATTAGCATCGGAGCACTTAACTGTTTGCACCATTCAGGTACCCTTACTTCTCTATGTTTATGGGAGAAATGTCATTACGATTTGACATTTTTGCAGAACATAAAATCCAATAAAGATACAAACTCACTGTGAAATCATTAGCTGTTTGCTTTCCACACTTCAAACATCTTCAGCATATGGTTTTTAATCTCTTCATTTAAACGAGAGAAATTACATCTTCTTTCGAGCTACCTGTCTTATAGTTTCCTGTTTTTTTTTGGCAACTCTTTTAAAATAAAGAGTACCCTGCTGCCAATATTTTCTTCCTGAAATTAACTGCTTTTGATGGGAAAGTCAGCTCTGATGTTTGAACCAGCACTGACCCCCATCAGTCAAGCAGCCCGGTCAACTCATTAGGTCCTGAGGGAAGTGTGGATTAAGGATAAACAACACAGATGAACCAGGAGATGATTCTTGTGGCCAGTGAAGAGCTAAAGTGATCATTTGCAAACAGTGCAGTCTTATAGCCCGTGCCTGAAGGCTCACCTAAGAGACCTTGGAAAAGGAGCGGATCAGTTCAAGGAAGAAGTACTTAGATGTCGGGCATATGGATTATTTAGAACCACTTTGATTTCTTAGATTGACATGCTGTTACAGAAGACTGAAGTGCATGCAGATGAAAAGGCAGATGAAAGTGTTAAAAGTCAGAAACTTACTTGCTTGGGGGAGGGGGAAGAGGGTTTTAGGAAGGGGAAATATTGCTCATTTGCTGCTTCTCTCTCCCTCTCAGGTCCCAACTAAAGAAAACACTTTGAAGAGTCAAAAAAAAAAAGGATTCAACCATGTTTAACATTTACCCAACTCTTGGGCATTCTAGTACCTATTTTCTAAGTTAAACAAAATAGACAATTTGCTTGAATGTGATATACTATATACATATTGGGTCATTGTTATTAACATAAACTGTGCTAAGTATTGTTGTTGTTGTTGCTTTTATGTGCCATTGAGAGTCACCTGAGATCATAGTGACCCTATGTACAATAGCCCTAAATCCTGCTCTATCCTGTGCCAATCTCACTGTATCCGAGCTAACCCTGGAGAGGGTGAAGCCGGGCTGCTCCTTGGAGGCAAGGATTTTGAAGCTCTATCTGACATACTTTGGACATTGCAAGGCTAGATCAGTCCTTGGAGGAGGATGTCATGCTTGGTAGGGTGGAGGGACAGAGCAGGAAAGGAAGACCCTGGATGAGATGGATTGATTCAGTGACTGGGGTAAAGGGGGTAGGTGTGCTAAATATTAGAGATGCAAAAATAAATATTGCATGATTCTTCAGGAGATGATGATCTAATGGGGAAAGCAGACACTGACATAGAAAAGGATGCAGGAGACTAGGATTAAGACAAAGACAGTTTCCAAATCCAGCAAAGTATTTCTGGTCTCAGTGTGGGTGCAACCTATAAAGTGGGTTTGTGGAAGATGCATTGTTTCCTCTTTTGTCTCTGTATCTTAAAATAGGCTTTTTGGGGGGTGGGGGGAAGTTTTAGGTTTACAGAAAAAAAAGTTGCAAAAGTAGAACAGAGTTCTCATGTACTCTGCATTTTGTTTCACTATTTCTCTTAAGGAACCCTAGTATCATAGTGGGTTACTCATTGGGTTGTTAACTGAAAGGTCAACTGTTTGAATCCACTAGTTTCTTCTTTTTTAAAAAATTATTTTATTCATTTTAATGAACATTTACAGAGATTTTGGATTTCCATTCATTCATTGTTGCATTTCTTTTCTCCATGCCTCCCCCACCCCCACCCCACCCTGTTCATTCCTCTTTTTGAAAAGCAAAAGATAAACTCCTTCATTGGTATACAATCCCCCCTGCCACAAATGCACTCTGCTATGAAACCTTAATTCTGGATTTCTGTGATAACGATAATACCCTATCATATATCACTTTTAAACTCTTCTCTCCCTCATCTGTTTCAATGCAGTATACATAATGTATCCAGTTTTTCTCAGTCTTTTTTTTTTAATTTATTTTTTTTTCTCAGTCTTACCCCAACCCTGATGTCAGTCCCATTCTACAACAGTGGCACTATGCAGTATTTGTCCTTCTGTGACTGAGATATTTCACTCAGAATAATGTCCTCCAGGGTCACCCACTTTGAATAATATTTCATGAATTCCCTGTTTTTCAATGCAGCATAGTATTCCATTGTGTGAATATACCAGAGCTTCTCTATCCATTTGTTTGTTGATGGGCAGTTAGGTTATTTCCAACTCCTTGCTATTGTGAACAAAACTGTGATAAACATGGGTGTGCATATATCTGCTTGGATGTCAGTTATGGTCTCTTTGGGGTATTTTCCCGGTAGTGGAATACTTGAGCACCACTAGCTGCTTCTTAAGAGAAAGATAAGGCAGTCTGTTCCTGTTAAGACTAATAGATGCAGAAACCTAGCAGAGGGCCACCACGACTCAGGACAGACAAAGGTGATAGTTTTGGATTTTGATTGCACCCCCCCCCCTTAGTATGAAAGCAGTTATAGTGGCACATCAATTAAATTGTTACTTAGCTACTAATGGAATGTGGGCATTTCAGACCCAGCAATCTTGTAGGAGAAAAACCTAGTGATCTTTGATAATGATTATACGAGACAACTCTGTGGAGTGATTCTAGTCTATACTTAGGGTCACTATGAGTTATAATTACCTGGACGGTAACCAATTACAACAATATGTTTGCATCACATATTTGTTGCAACTGTTGTTGTTAGGTCACTGAGGTGATTAAGTTTACTATAACTCATAGTGACTTTGTAACCAACAGATCAGAGACTTGCTCCACCCACACAATCTCTGCTATGCTCCAGCCCAGTGTTGTCATCACTCTGTAAATCCATATTGGTGAAGGTTTTCTTCTCTTTAGTGGACTCTACCTCACCCAGCATGCTGTCTTTTTCTGCTTACAAATAGTGGCATATTATAGTATTAAATCAGGTTCATAGTTTACATGGATTTGCGTAGTTTTGACTTCTTCTTGTTGTTGTTATTGTTATGTGCCATTGAGTCATTTGCGACTCATAACAACCCTATGAACAATAGGCCTAAACTCTGCTCTGTCCTGTGCCAATCACACTGTCTCTGACACTCCCATCCCGATTATCCCAGTCACTGAATCAATCCACCTCATAGAGGGCCTTCCCCTCCTGCGTAGTCCTTCCCCCCTCCCAAGCATGATGTCCTTCTCCAAGGACCAGTCTCTCCTTACAACATGACCAAAGTGTGTCAGACGAAGCCTCAGAATCCTTGCTTCCAAGGAGTAGCCCGGTTTAACCCTCTTCTGGATGAACCTGTTTGTTTTCTTAGCAGTTCATGGTACACTCAATACATTTCTTCAGCACCACGGCTCAAAGGCACCAATTCTCCTTCTGTCTTCTCTAGTCATTGTCCAACTCTCTGACACATTAACAAGTGATTGCAAAGACCATAGCCTGTATCAGATGCACCTTAGTCTCCAGAGAGACACCATTGCTCTTTAGTGCTTTGTAGAGGTCCCTAACAGCAGACTTTCCCATCACAAGATATCTTTTAATTTCCTGGCTGCTGGTGATAAGAGAGTTGACTGTGGAGTCAAGCAAACTAAAGCTGTGAACAATCTCAATCTCTTCACCATCCATCCTGATGCTGCCAATTGGTCCAATGGTGAGAATCTTTGTCTTCTTGATACTGAGCCTCAATCCATACTGAAGTCTGTAGTCCTTGGCCCTCTACAGCAGGCGATTCAGGTCCTCCATAGTTTCAGCAAGCAGTGTTGTTTCATCTGCATAACACAGATTGTTGATAGATCTTCCACCAATCCTGACCCTACATTTCTCCTCATAGAGTTCAGCATCCCAGATAATCTGTTCTGCATACAGGTTGAAAAGGTATGGAGACAGGACACATCCCTGGCGTACACCCTTCCCAATTTTGAACCTTGTAGTGTTTCCTTGCTCTGTTCTGACGACTGCCTCTTGGTCCAAGTATAGGTTTCTCATTAGCATGATCAAGTGTTCTGGAATTCCCATTCTTTTCAGAGTCAGCCACAATTTGTTATGATCCACACAAACGCCTTTGCATAATCAATGAAACACAGATAGACATTCTTCTGGTACTTCCCGCTTTCAGCTAAGACACACCTAACATTAACTACAATATCTCTAATACCACGACCCCTTCTAAACCCAGCCTGGACTTCTGGCAGTTCTCTGCTGATGTGCTGTTCCAGTTGCTTTTGGATAATCTTCAGTAGAATCTTGCTTGCATGTGAAATCAGTGATATAGTTCTATAGTTTCCACACTCTGTTGGGTCACCCTTCTTTGGACTGACTTAAAATATATATATATTTTCTTCTTCTGTGTCAGGGTGTTATCAGAAATCACATTATTTTTATATCCTGGTCTCCTTAGGCTCCTTTCTATTCTAATGGATTCTCAACTTGTCTTGATTTTTATGACCTTAACAATACTCAAGAGTACTAATCTTGACTGCTCCTCTATCTGGATTTGTCTGATTTTTCCCTCCTAGGATCAGACTGTTGTTACAGGTTTGGGAAGATAAAACACAAACATGGTGTAAACACAGTGTGTGTTGTGGCACAGTGTGTCAGGTGCTGGGCTGCTAATAAAAAGGTAGGTGGTTTGAATCCATTGAGTATTCCCTGGGAGAAGGATGAGACAGTTTTTTTCCTGTAAAGAAGATGAAGCCCCATGGATGATCACCAAGATTTGCAACTGATCTGATAGCTATAAATATATCAAACTACATACAGTAAATATGACTTATCATTGCTGGTGCTGATCTTGATCAATTAACCACTTGGCTGAAGTGCTGTGGACCAGATTTCTCCAAGCTAAAGTTAATCTGTCTCCCTGGTCCCTTTTCCATGATATGCTCTTTTGAAAGAAGTCACCATGTGCAATCCACACTTCGGAGTGGGAAGACATGCTTTGCTTACTCAAGGGGAAAGAATCTACATAAACCATTTGGAATTATTCCTCATAAGAGACTTGTCTCTTCACTCCAATGTATTCAATTCTTTCTTTGTATCAATAGTAGCTCTTGGATATTTGTTTTATACTTTGGGTTGAAGTCTTAACTAATATAATCTTGTGTATTTTATGTATTTAATCTTATGTATGTTATTAAAATTTGGTTATTAGAAATTCTAACTTAGTTTGGTTATTAGAAATTCTCACTTAGTTCCTTACTGATTATACAAAAATACATTTGACTGTATAGATCATAATAAATTATGAATAACACTGCAAAAAAAGAAGATAATTCTAGGACCCTTAATTGTGCTTGTCAGGAACCTGTAAATAAAAGAAGACTTCAAAGTGAACAAAAGTATTTAATATCAGGAAAGACATGTATCAGGGAATTTCTCTATTCATCAAACTTATTCAGTTTGCATTCTGAACAAAAAATATGAAAAACATATCAATAAAAACATGGCATCAGAATTGGAGGAAGATACAACAACCTGCAATATATATATAATACAACTCTACTGGTACAGAATGAAGAAAATGTGAAGAACTTACTGACAAAGCTTGTGGGCTCTAGCATTATGATTATACTTCAACATAGTTGCTATTGTTGTTGTTGTTATGTGCCGTCGAGTTGCTTGCAACTCATAGCAACCCTATGTACAACAGCCCTAAACCCTGCTCTGTCCTGCGCCAATCACATTGTCTCTAACACACCCATCACAATTACCCCAGTCACTGAATCAATCCACCTCAAAGAGGGTCTTCCCCTCCTGCACTGTCCCTTCACCCTCCCAAGCATGATGTCCCTCTCCAAGGACCTGTCCTTCCTTACAACATATCCAAAGTATGTCAGGTGAAGCCTCAGAATCCTTGCCTCTGAGGAGTAGCCTGGTTTAATCCTCTCCAAGATGAATCTGTCTGTTTTTTTAACAGTCCACGGTACACTCAATACACTTCTTCAGCACCACGGCTCAAAGGCATCAATTCTCCTTCTATCCTCCCTACTCATTGTCCAACTGTCTGATGCATAACAAGTGATTGCAAATACCATGGCCTGTATCAGATGCACCTTAGTCTCCAGAGAGACACCATTGCTCTTCAGTACTTTGGAGAGGTCCCTAACAACATACTTTCCCATCACAATACATATTTTCATTTCCTGGCTGCTGGTGACAAGAGTGTTGACTGTGGAGCCTAACAAACTGAAGCTGTGTACAATCTCAATCTCTTCACCACCCATGCTGATGCTGCCAATTGGTCCAGTGATGAGAATCTTTGTTTTCTTCATATTGAGCCTCAATCCATGGATTGCCAATCAGCATAATGATAAATAAAGAAAAGAATAAAGTTGCCTATTGAATTTCATGTGGATCATACTCGAGGTTCATAGCAGTAGCAGTCTACATATATTGTATTGGGAAATTCTGCAAATGGTCTTTTGAAAGTCTTAAAGGACAAGATGTCACATTGAAGAGTAAAGTGTGCCTGGCCCTAGCCATGGTAATTTTATAATACCTCACAGGCCTCTAAAAACTGGACAATGAATAAGGAAGATCAACGAACTTTTATCTTTTGCATTATTAGGAAACACTTTTGAATATATTATGCACTCCAAAAAGAGCAAAATTAGTCTTTGAAGAAGAAGAGTAGGAATATTCTTCAGATTGCACTTTGTGGCACATAGATTAGACATGTTATCTAAAGGGACAAATCCCCTGGAGAAAGGCATCATGCTTGGTAACATCTGTCAGAGAAAGAGGAAGGCCCTCGGACGGTGAGATAGACTGATAATATGACATCTTTGGTTTTTGAAGAGCACTGTGGCTGTACTTTGCCCAAGACAGATTTGTCTGTTCATTTTTGCAGTCCATGGGATTTACAATTTTATTCACCAATGAAAATTTCACTGGAGTTTTGAGTAGTTGAAACAAAGGAAAGAGATGCTGAAGGAAAAGAGCTGAACAGAAGATTTCAAAGATGAAAAAGCAAAATATTATAATGGAATTTGCAAAGAGAATAAAAAGGGAAGAACTTGCTTGGCATTATTTAAGCTGGAAGAACTGAAAAATAAATTCACGTGTTGAGCTGCAATACTGAGAGATGTTATGGGCAAAATCTTAATGATTCAGGAAGCATTAAAAGAAGATGGAGGGAATAAAAAAAATCACTATACCAAAAAGGATTGACTGATATGGAAATATTCCAGGAAGAACCATTTGCTCAAGGTTCAATGGTAACGAAAGACTTTGAAGCTCCACTGAAGGAACTGGCTAAAAGTTAGGCCTCAGGAATTGATGGAATACCAATTGGCATGTTGCAAATGACAGACGCAGCCATGGATGTGTTTACCAGTCTATGCCAGGAAATTTGAGAACAGCTGTCTGGCTGACTGGCTGGAAGAGATCCCTGTTTATTCCCATTCCCGAGAAAAATGATCCAACAAAATGTGGAAATTATCAAACAATATTATTATTATCACACAAAAGCAAAATAATCCTGAAGATCGTTATAAAATGCCTAGAGCAGTACATTGACATTCAAGCTAGATTTAGAAGAGGAAAGGGCACCAGACATATCATTGGCGATGTCAGATGGATCCTGGCTGAAAGCAAAGAACACCAGAAGAATGTCTATTTGTTCTTTATTGACTATGCAAAGGCATTTGACTGTGCGTATCATAACGAATTACGGCTGACTTTGAGAAGAGTGGGAATCCCAGAGCACTTAATTGTGCTCATCAGAAACATATACCTAGACCATGAGGCTGCTGTACAAACAGAGCAAGGGACTACTACATGGTTTAAAGTTAAGAAGGGAGTTTATCAGGGTTGTTGTATTCTCTCTCCATACCTTTTCAAGGTTGATGAAACGTTGTCTTGCCTATTTTGGGTGAATTGTCGAGAGCGGCCAGTCCCCAGAGAGGTAAAGTATATTACATGTTGGGAAAGATAGAGATTCAAATAAAAAGAGGAAGACCATCAATGAGATGGAAAGATACAATGACTGCAACAATGGGCTTAAGTATGGTGGAGATTGTGACAATCACACAGGATACACAGGACAAGGTACTGATTGGTTGCAGTGAACACAGATGAGCATGTATTTGTGTTCTGGCTCTCACTGATCCAGGACATATACATAGCAGTAAGGATGCTGAATCAAATTATATGTCTATTTCCAACTTCTTAAAGAAGCACCATGTCATTTTTCACAGTAATTGTAACAACTTGCAGGCCTACTAGTAGACTATTAGTGTCCAATCTCTCCATATCCACATTAGCATTTGTTTATTTCTAGCTTATTGAACTTTGCTATTATCACTGTGGTGAAATGGTATCTCATCTTTTTTTTTATTTGCGTGTCTCTAATGACCTTTGGAAGCAGGATTGGCATTCACTTCCTAAACAACAAGCCTCCAGAAACTCTATGAACTTTGATAAATGTCGATAGTTATAGAGGGGCTTCAGGTCTTTTGTTCATAGAGTCGCTAAGAGTTGTGCTCGACTCAAAGGCAATCAGTAACAACAACAATGATCTAGGTAGCTCTGGTGGCCTAGTCACAAGAAGCTGCACTGCCATCAGAAAGGCACATGGTTCAAGGCTACCAGCTTCTCTGTAGAAGGATGGACAAAATCCTCCCACGGAATTAAGTGCTCTGAAAACCCACTAGAGGGTCAGCTATGGGTCGGTTCCAACTCTACTGTACATAACAACAACAATTAGTGACCTAGTGGGAAAAGAACTGTGTTGTTCTGTGGAGAAAGATGGGCCGTCTCCTCTTGTGTGTCTTATTGTCTCTGAAAACCCACTAGAGAGTCAGCTATAAGTTGGCTCCAACTCATGTACACAGCCACAACACAAACAGCTGATCTTTGACAAAGAGATGAAATTTAATAATTCGAACAAAGACAGTATCTTTAATAAGAGAAACATTAGAAATCTGATGGAGGTTCTCTCTAAGTTGGAGCTGACTGCAGTGAATTTGAATTTTGAGCTTACTGGCTGATAAGTATTTCTTCATGTGTTTGTTGACCACTTTTGGATGATGACTCTTCTAGTGGGTGTGCAGAAGTCTCTGAGTGGTGAAAAGGGTTAAATGCTTGACTACTCACTGAAACAATGATGGTTCTAACCAACACAGAGGCCTCTCAGAAGAAAGGCCTGGCAACCTGCTTCCGGAATCACAGCTTAGGGAGCTCTGGTGGCCGAGTGGCAAGAAGGTGCACCACAATTTCGAAGGCGTGCAGTTCAAATCCACAAAATGCTCTGCTGGAGAAGGAGGGGCAGTCTTCTCCTGTGCCAGTTGCATCCAATTTAATGGTACACAACTGGGAGGGAGGGGGCGGAGATAAAGAATTTTTTTTAAAAGTCACAGCTTTAAAAATGCTATGGGTCGCAAGCGACTCGGCGGCACATAACAACAACAACAACAACAACATATAATTCAGATCTCCTCTATACACTTAAGTGCACAGATGTAACAGTTTTTTCCTGTGGCTATAGAGTAATATTTCACTGTGGTTTTGACTTTTATTTCCTTAGTGACGAAGGATGTTCAGTATTTTTTAAATTTGCTTATTAGCCATTTTCCTTTTGTATGCAGAACAGATCATCTGGGACACTGGGCAGAAGAAGGAGGAATGTGGCATCAGGATTGGAGGAAGATTCATCAACAACCTGGGTTATGTGGATGACACAACCCTGCTTGCTGAAACTGAGGACATGAAGCACTTGCTGCAGAGGGTCAAGGACTCTAGCCTTCAATACAGATTGAAGCTCACCATCAAGAAAACAAAGATTCTCACCACTGGGCCAATTGGCAGCATCAATATGGATGGTGAAGAGATTGAGACAGTTAACATTTTTAATTTGCTTGGCTTCATAGTCAACACTATTGGCACCAGCAGCCAGGAAATCAAGAGATTAATTGCATTGGGAAAGTCAGCTGTGAGGGACCTCTCAAGCGTACTGAAGAACAACAACGTCAGGCTGGAGACTAAGGTATACCTGATCTGGGCTATAGTCTTCGTAATTGCGTACTATGCATTGGAGAGTTAGACAGTGAATAGGGATGATAGAAAGAGAATTAATGCCTTTGAGCTGTGGAGCTGGAAAAGAGTGTTGAATATACATACCATGGACTGCAAGGAGAACAGACTTGTCCTGGGGAGGGTAAAGCCAGCCTGCTCCTTGGAGTCAAGGATTCTGAGGCTTCATCTGACATAGGGTCACTATGAGTTACAAACGACTCGATGGCACATAACAACAACAACACTTAGCTATTCTTACATCCTCTTTGGTGTAACGGCTATTCAAGTGCTTGGTCTAGTTTTAAATTGGACTATTTGCTAACTGTTCTGTAAACATAAAGTCTTGTTTTTACTGGAACACAACTACATTGCTTTCAGGCCACAAGAACAGAGCTCAGCAGCTGCAACAGAGACTACATAGCCTAAAACACCCAAAATATTTGTTATCTGACCCTTTATGGAAGAAATTTGCCAACATTTACTGCAGATATCACCTACGGAATGCTTATCCCCTCCATGGCTGCAACTAGTCATTAAGAGGCCAGACAGAAAGATTGAGCACCATGTGGGTCTTCACCTAGTCCACCATGTCTCCTGTAGCCTCCACGGGAGAATATGAGCTTTCTGTAATTATTATATTTTCAGTACCAAGCACATTGCCCCACACAGAACAAGAATTCAGTGCCATCTATGTGAGTTTTGCCAATAAATCCAAATGAAGGCTGTACAAATGATCAGTTTTTGAGGGAATCTTTAGTGATAAAAATGATGTTCACTTTAGGACACTCATATTTCTTGCTCTATGCATGGTTTTAGTGGTCTCATTAAGCTTTTCATTAATGAAATCCGCATCTTTAAAGCCTGGAGACTTTGGTAAGGAAAATTCAGACCAATAAAATAGGCTGCCACTTTTTTTTTGTAAAAGATATATTAAACATCTATCTACTGCCTACAAAAGATGTTGATGATTTCATTTTGTAGGCAGTTTTATGATTGGTTGGGTCAGTAACCAGTGGACATTGTTGTGTTTAAAGATGGCATTATGCAATGTTTTCTGCAATCAGAGATCAAAGCATTTCATAGCTTTCTAACCCATATGACAGGACAATAAAATTGAGCTCTTCCAATCTGTTTCCCTGAGGTAACAATAAATTTCAGAAACCAAACTGTGAAGCTAGAGCTCAGATGCAGATTCTCACAGGAGATTTAAACAAGCTTCTAGACTCTTAGACTCTGCAAGAGATCAATGATAAAACACATATACAAGGTGAAGAGAGAAGAATTTCATGAGGAGGACATCTTTGAAGAAAACTGGGTTGAAAACCATATCTACCCTATCCCCACCACAGGACACATGCAGAGGACAGAGCACTGTGTCTTCATCTTTTGCTCACCAAAGGGGATTCCATGGAATTAGAGAAATTTGAACTATTCATGTTAGCAGAACTAGTACGTGACTCAACAGAAGGAGCTGAAGGCCATGCGAATTGGAGTCTGACTCATAGCCCTCAACATCTAGATTTGAGAAAGGTTGAAATAGTGAGTGTACAGGATCTTCTTGCAGAGGTCACCTTGGCAAAAGTAGTGGGCAGCTTTCCTGAAGTGTGGTCTGGGGATCACCTTGATCTCACGTGAGGCATCACCTCACATAGGTGAGATGGCCTCAGCAAAAAGCTAGAAAACAGCACTGGCTTTCCAGGGACTGAGGAGCCACCGGCCACTACCTGAAATAGAGCTGTATGGACCCAGTCAGGGCTCAGCTGGGAGCCATCAAAGAATCTGCCATCACTTTAAAGGTAACTCAGTTATAACCATCATCTTGACCCAGAAATAAGAAACCACTTGAAAATTTTCCTATCTCATCCCTCTCTTCCCTGTGTATCCATTAGTCCACAATGGCAGAAACAATATAGCACCAGTGCCAGGAAAGAGATGAGCGAAGAGAAGAGAGAGCTCACCCTCTCCAACTTGCTTTAGTATTCTGTCTGAAGTTTGCCCCAGCGGAGAGACAGAACCTCATATATGGAGCAGGTTTTTACTTGGTTCTGGACATTGCTTTCTGAATTGAGTCTGTGTTCATGATTGATAACTTTTAATCTCGCTATTAGTGATTTGTAAACTAAGGAAGCTCTTAGAGGAGTACGAGTAGATTTTTATATTTAACATAGTTTCACATTTTGATTATCAGCAAGCTCATGACAAAAACACAAATATTTTTTTTTTAAATCCAAAGTCACTTCTCTCAACAAGACTTCCTTGAGAACCCATTTCTCACTTTCCTGAGAGCTCTTCTACCCCTTTTCCTCTCCGAGGAAAGTCACAAATTCCTCCTCAGTGCTGCCAAAGCGTGTGGAACTTTCCCTAGCTTTTCTAAGGTTGCTATCTTTGTGCCCTATGTTTCACCTATGGAGAGACTGATTCAAACCTGCCAACCTTTCATTTAACAATTGAGCACTTACTTCATCACTGCACCACAAGGCTCCTTTCCCCACTTTTTAGCTGCTCTTATATTTCCGAGGTGAAGTTAGATACAGCAACTTATCCCTGTGCCTTTGAGTGGCTTTAATTGATGTGTATCGCTGACCAATTGATGTAGCGGCAGCAATCAGTATCAATTGAACGGCAGCTGAAGTAAGAGGCTCAGCCATCCTGCAGTCTGGTGTGCCAGCCCCATATAGCCAGAGCCTGGACAATTGATCTTTGCTACTTTAAATGATCAAACTGCAACCTAGTCAAGATGCATATGGTTTCAAAGGCTCCCAAATGCTGATGCTGGACACTACTAAAAGGGGAATAATGAGCCTAGCACCATTAAAGTTGGAGTCAATTAGCAGAGTCAGGAGACTGACATTGTGTGTTTCTAAGTATAATTTGCATCCTTTGTGTCTATAATAAAACCTTAGTGATTTTCCTGGCGCTTGATCATTCCCTGTGGAGTCACATTTGTGTACAGGTGAAATACGACGTGGAGTGACATGCGGAGGGCAATGGAATACTGCCCCCAGAGGTTTATTGTTATCCTTAAAATGCTACCATTAATACTTCCAAGCTAAAGAGTTCTTTCCCTGAACCAACTTCTCAGGATGCTTTAGCCGAATATCATTTCATAGGAATTAATATACTATAAAAAATACCCAGGGTCAAGCATATGTGGGGCATGGTATAGATTACTAGTTAAAACATTCTCTTGATTTCAGGACTTTTCAGATGTGCATTAGGGATTATGCAGATGCATTGTGAATTCAAGGGAGGAGTAGTGTTACTCAAACATTATGCTATAATAATGTAATATAATAATCATACTACCATGGAGCATCTAGTGGGTTGTATTCTGACAAAGATACTCTGGGAAATTCCATTTTCAAGAAATACTCCAGGGTGGCTTCATATTGGATCCCTAAAGTCTTATTGTAACGGAATTTGCTACATGCTTTTTCCTCTCACCCTTTCAGCTTTTACAAAATACATTTTTGAAAATAAACTCTTCATTTTAGACCGGTTTTAGGTGTACAGAAAAGCTGTAAAGACGGTGTATGGAATTCCCATATGCCTCATAAACTATTTCTCCTATTGTTAGCATTTTACATTCTTGTGACACATTCATCACCACTAAAACAACAAAAGGGAGTTCTGGGTGCCTAGTGAGTAAGGAGTTGCCCTGACAACCCAAAGGACTCAGAGAGAGAAAGATAAGAGATACCTTCCCCTGCAATGTACAGCCGCCGAAAACCTGGAGGGTCAGCTATGAGCCAATTCTGACTTAAAAGCAATGAGTTTGGGGATTTTTTTTTTTAAAAAAACAACAATACCGGTCCATTACTAATGATTTGTACTTTATTGGGTTGTCACTGGTTTTTCATTATGCCTTTTCTCTGCACTTTATCCAGGATACAATCTTATCTTTTGTTACGTTGTTGTTGTTGTTGTTATGTGCCGTTGAGTCGCCTGCGACTCATAGCGACCCCCAAATCTCTTCTGGTCTATGGCAGTTTCTCAGACTCTCCTTGCTTCTAATGACCTGGATTATTTTGAAGAAGATTATTTTGTTTAAATAGCAAGAAAGATCAGAAAAGCATAATGAAATTGTGGAAAGATGGGAAAAGAAGGAAGTTTGAAAGGGCAGAAAAAGACAAGAAAATAGAAATACAGGAGGCAAAGTTTATCGACTCCTCAGCTTAATAAGATCAACCTTGTCTATAAACTAATTTTGTTGAATATATTTATGGTAAGTATGGATGCAAACCACATTTTAAAAATTTATATTAAATCATTGTTTGTTCTAAAATGCTGCCTAATATAGTTCAAGGAAAAGAAATAAAATATCAAGCCAAGGTCAAACTACTAGCTAAGATCCACTATATTTTAAGACTAAGAAAAAGTATCTTGAGATGGCTAGCAAGAAATCCTTTGAAGATTCCAAGTACCCAAATTGTTTTCCTTTAGGGTGACTGACAGCCCACTGACTTGAGCTCGGAAGCACCATCTGTAACTTGCTCTCTCATTTTAGTCTTAAGAGTTTTGGAATTGGGAGAATGGAAAACTCTTAGATGATAGTTTACAGGACTTGTGTTAGGGGATAGGGTAAAAGTGGCACCTAGTGACAAATCTCAAATCAAGGAAACACATTTCCCCTCCTGTTATACTGACTAAACCAAACTACACAAACCCATTTTAAATAACAGATGTAGAGATCTCTCTATTGAGCCCAGTATAACCACTATCCACTGCAGCTGTGCCCAGCAGCAAACTGGGGAGACCACTAGCTGGTAACCAGTGTCTGGGGTCAAGTTATTTTGAGTATATCATTACCTGAGAACTGGTTTGGACAAGGTACCTCGTAACAGTTACCATAATTATTTCTGTACAAGCTGAATATTATAATAAAGGAAAAGAAAAATACAGGAGCAATGATTTTGAAAATCATTACCTTACTTTGAGAGAATTGGAGAGCATTATGCTTAGTCCCATAAGGACAAATACTGTGTAAGACCATTATTGTAGAAATAGATAACTAGTAAAACATGTATGGATATTCCAGGGTGGGGGGAGGCGGGAATAGAGGTGAGGTTGGGAGGGGGTTAATCATAGGGTCCCACAAGTTGATGGGTAGAGGGAAGGGCAGATAAAGGAAATGGGAAATGCCCTATGTGAAAAACAATGTATACAAACTTTGTAGGTAAACCAGTATAAAATAAAAATTTTATTTAGAGTACAAGAGCCTTCACAGAATAGAAATTATATTTTTTCCCCTCCCATGTACAAGTCCATTGATAAGCAGGACACTGAGAGCCAGTAGGCAGTTTTGCCATTCTAAACTGGGTCCAAGACAGCTGCTCTACTTCTTTGTTGTTTCTGAGTTAAGAGAACAAATACAAAACATTAAACAAGTATACAATCAAGTGAACTACAGGAGGGAGGAGCACATAAACTTAGGTCCATGATCATATCATGGGAGAAACAGACATGTAGTCATTAATTGCTTGGTTCTGAGCAAACTAATGTCCTCACACTAAGGCAGAAAACTGGAAAAAAGATGGAAAACCGATTTCACGTTTACCACAACTATCTGAATATTCTCCATCTCCCTTAGTTCTAATTAAGAGAAAATAAGTATTGTTTGAGAAGAGAAATGTAAAACCTTTCAAAATAGAGGCATTTTAAAAGTAAAGGTGTCAATTTAAAGAACAAAGTTCTCATGGAAAGCAAAAGGTCATTATTCAAAGACCGGAAAGAAAGAAAAGACCAAAATCACTAAGAGATTCTGAAACTTGCTCTTCCAACAGAGAAGCCAAAACGAAGAAGAGAAATGATGACGTAAGAGGGTTCAACAGAAGTGTCAAAGGACAGCTTTGAAAAGACAAAGCAAAGTATAATGAAGTGTGCACAGATTTACAGTTAGAAAACCAAATGGGAAGAAACATACTTGCATTTCTCAAGCTGAAAGAACTTAGGAACAAATTCAAGCATCGATTTGAAATACTGGAGGATTCTATGAGAAAATAGTGTATGATTCAGGAAGCAGAAGAAGAGGATAGAAGGTCATTATTCCAAAAATAATTGGTTGATGTTGAATTATTTCAAGAAGTAGCACATGATCAAGAACAAATGGTATTGAAGGAAGAAGTCAGCTCCACTAAGAGTACTGGTAAAAAAAATAAGGTTCCAGGATTTTATGGGATACCAATAGAAATGTTTTAGTAAACAGATGCAAGTCCAATATGTGTTCACTAAACTAGACAAGAAATTAAGGAATCAATTTTGGCCAATCAACTGGAAGAGAGCCCTATTTCTTCCCTAATCCCTAATGGTTTTTTTAAAGATAAAAAGACAAGAAAATAGAATGTGGGAGTTATCAAACAGTATCATTAACATCACTTACAAAAAAAGATAAATCTTTTTGAAGGTTATTTAAAAATATATAAATATCAAACAGGACATCAAAAAGGAACTGCAAGGAATTCAAGCTGTGGCACAAGAGATATTACTGCTGAAGTCAGATATATTCTCGCTGAAAGCAGAAAATAAAAGATGCTGACTTGTGTTTTATTGACTACGCAAAGCATTTCACTATGTGTATCATAACAAATTACAGATAAGATTGAGAAGAATTGGGATTATAGAAAACTTAATTGTGCCCATGAGAAATCTGTACATAGAAAAAGAAGCAGTTATTTTAACAGAACAAAGGATTACTGCGTAGATTAAAATCAGAAAAGGTATGAATAAAGGTTGTATCCTGTCTCCATCCATAACTATTTCAATCTATATGCTGAGCAAAGAATTTGAGGAGGGAGACTATATGAAGAAAAATGCAGCATCTAATTGGAGGAAGATCCAAGAATCTGAATTATGAAAAGGACACAACCTTGCTGTCTTCAATACATTCAATGTATTACACTGTCATCAGCACAAAATTTTACTTAACTGTGTTCATGCAAACTTATACCTAGACCAAGAAACTCTTGTGTGAGCAGAGCTAGAGAAACACTACTGTGATGTGCCCTTGAGTCTCCTGCAACTCATAGCGACCCTATTGTACAACAGCCCTAAACCCTGCTCTATTCTGTGTCAATCTTATTTATTGTCTCCAAATCAGTCCATCTCATTGAGAGTCTTCCTCTCCTGCGCTGTTCCTCCACCCTCCCAAGCATGACGTCATTCTCCAAGGACTGATCCCTCCTTGCAACATGTCCAAAGAATGTCAGACAAAGCTTCAGAATCCTTGCCTCCAAGAAGCAGCCTGGCTTCACCCTCTCCAGGACGAATTTGTTTGTTCTCCTAGCAGTCATGGTATATCCAACACTCTTCTCCAGCACCACAGTTCAAAGGCATCAATAGTCCTTCTACCATCCTTAATCATTCTCCAGTTTTCTGATGCATAGCTATGGGAAGCCAAACTTTATACCAAATATTATAAGAAAACCCTTGTTCAGGAATTGAAGGAATTACAGATATATAAGTTAGGATTTCTCTTGTGGCAGATCCTAGAATATGAGCTGTTTGTTCCCTGCAAGAGAGGGGACAGCAAGGGGCCCCCTACAGAGGGAGTGTTACTTCCTGAGCTGGAGTTCACCCTGAGGCATCAAGGTTAATAGTTAAGGGTAAACCAAATTCTTGCATTTGTGAATCCCTCCTTCCTGAGTCAAGCAGAAGGTTTTCAATAGAAAGAGCTTGGCTTCATTTGCATTTAATTCTCTTTGTGATTTACTTCCTGATAATTTTCAATAAAGATACAGAGAAGCTTGGCTTGGGATCTTCAGTGGAGAACTGCTGGCCCCCTGTTTTATGCTCTCTGCTCTATCACATTGCCGGCTGTTTATCTCTTTATTAATAATTATAAAATTATTCCATTCTTTGGAACCCTCGGTCTGCAACACATAGCAAGTAATTGCAAATTCTATGGCCTGTACCAGGTGCACCTTAGTCTCCAGACTGACATCGTTGCTTGTTAGTACTTTGGAGAGGTCTCTGACAGCAGACATTCCCAATGCAACTTGTCTTTTAATTTCCTGGCTGCTGGTACCAAAAGAGCTGATAGTAGAGCCAAGAAAACTGAAGCTGTCAACAATTTCAATCTCTTCACCATGTATCATGATACTGCCAATTGGCCCAGTGGTGAGAATCTTTGTTTTCTTGCTATTGAGCTTTCAATCCATATTAAAGACTGCAGTCCTTGACCTTCTACAGCAAGTGCTTCAGGTCCTCAGTTTTAGCAAGCAGGGTTGTGTCATCTGTATAATGCAGATTGTTGATGTGTCATCTGCAGGACATTGATTGTTGATGAGCCTACCTCCAATCCTGATGCTACATTTCTCTGCATAGAGCTCAGCCTCCCAGATAATCTGCTCTGTACATTGATTGAAAAGGTATGGGGATAGGACACATCCCTGGCATGTACGCCTCCCAATTTTGAACCATACAGTGTTTCCTTGCTCTTTTCAGACAACTGCTTCCTGGTCTAAGTATAGGCTTCACATACGTACAATCAAATGTTCTGAGATTCCTATTCTTCTCAGAGTCAGCCACAGTTTATTATGATCCACACAGTCAAATGCCTTTGCATAGTCAATGAAACACCAATAGACATTCCTCTGGTACTCTCTGCTTTCAGCCAAGATACATCTGACATTAACTATAATATCCATTGTACCGCAGCCTCTTCTAAACCCAGCCTGAACTTCAGACAGTTCTCTGTTGATGTGCTATTTCAGTCATTTTTTAATAATCTTCAGCAGGATCTTGCTTGCATGTGATTTCAATGGTACTGTTCTATAATTTCCACACTCTAATGGATCACCTTCCTTTGGAATGGGAACAAATATAGGTCTCTTCTAGTCAGTTGGAAAGATAATTATCCTCCAGATTTCTTGGCACAACCTGGTGAGCACATTCAGGGCAGTGTCTGTTTGTTAAAACATGTCAATTGGTATGCCATCAATCCCTGGGCCCTTGTTTTTTTTCCAATTCTTTAAGACTAGCTTGAACTTCTCTATTCATCATGACAGGCTCATACAATGTTTCATGAAATTCTTCTGTGTCTGACAATTCCTTTTGGTACAGTGACTCTGCATACTCTTTCCATTTTCTTTTAATGCATCCTGCATCATTTACATTATTCTGAATCATATATAATATTCAGCTCAAAGCATCCCTAAGTATTGTAACTAGAAGTTGAAATTTGTTCTTCAGTTCCTTCAGCTTAAGAAATGCTGAGCAAGTTTAGCCCTTTTGATTTTCTGATCCAAGCTCCTTGCACATTTCATTGTAATACATTTCTTTGTCTTCCTGTGCTACCCTTTGGAATATTCTGTTCAACTTCTTAATATCTTGATTTTCCCCCTTCGCTTTGGCTTCTTGGTACTCTAGTTCAATATTTAGAGTTTCTTCTAATATCATTTTGGTCTTTTATTCCTCCTCTGTCATGGTTTAAAAGTAAGAAAGGTTTGCAAAAGGGTTATATCCTCTCTCTATTCCTATTCATTCTGTACACTAAGCAAATTCTTCAAGAAGATGGACTCTGTGAAGAACATGGCATCAGGATGTGAGGAAGACTCATTAATAACCTCTGTTTTGCAGATGGCACAACATAGCTTCCGAAAGTGTGGAAGATTTGAAGTTCTTGCTGCAGAATACCAAACACTGTGGCTTTCAATATATGAATTGCATCTCAATGTCAGGGAAACAAAAATTATCACTATTGGACCAATAGGCAATGTTGTAATAGATGGAGGAAAAATTGAAACTGTCAACAACTTCATCTTACAAAATAACAAGAAATTATTATTATCCATTTTCTAAGCCCTCTTGGCCTAGTGGCAAGAAGTGCAACCCCAAAGACAGGAGAATTGAGGCAACCAGACACAACTACGGAAGAAGGATTGGCAATCTGCTATTAACTGCCTCAGAAAACCTCCTGGAGGTTCAGCTTTGGGTGGTTCTGATTCTTAGTACACAACAACAAGCACCTACTTTGGCTGATGAGAAATATGAACTCTTTTCTTAAGTAATGCACAAGTTATATAAGAGAGTCTAGAGCTTCTGCCAGAAGCATGAAAGGTAAGAGAAAAGGTCTTTCTGTGAAACACTCCATGTCTGTGAAGTAGTCATCAGCATCGAAGTGGTTCTTCACCTCTCCAGCTTCATCTCATCACTCCACCTTGATATTGGTACTACATAAGTCCCACTTTCACTACCAGAGCAGCCACTAATCAATCTCATGCAGTCTTGTTACCAAGGCTTCAGGGCTCTGGACTCTAGTAAACTAAGCATCTGAGTAATTAATCTTCTCCATTCTGAAGCCCTGATAGGTGGGCGACAGCCACCAAAGCCAAGAGGGATGTTGCAGATTATTTGCTAAAGTACAGGATGCAAAGCTGACACCTTCCAACTGAAGCAGTGATAACCAAATCTTGCACTCTCACCACTGTGGGTTCTCTGTGACTGAAGCCAGAGGTTAACTATGGCTTGGGTGGCACTCTTGGAATTCACTGATAAACTCTAAAGAGCTCGTTAGCTGTTAAAACAGAGCCATCTGCTTATATTGGAGAAGCAAATATAATACTAAGAATTCTTTCCCAAATTTAGTCCTTTTATATTAACAGATATAAGATGAATAAGAGCCATAAGAATACCTAAAGTTAAATAAGGAATTCCAAACCATTAAGTAAGAGATATTTTTTTCAAGATCAATTTTTACTGAAAAATTAAATGAAAACTACATCAGTATTTTTTTTATACTATACATATAAAGAGAGGTGTAATTCCATTTATAGTTGAAGACATCAGTTCATTTTCTTTTTCTTGAGTTAGTGGAATTTAAGTGGGATGATTTTATTTAAATTTGGGGTTTTTTTATCTTAATATATTTAATGTAACAATTTACTCCCTTGCATGGGTGATAGGATCTATAGAAATGTACTCATAATGTAAAATTATTTCATTATGACCTGAATGACACATGAAGACATTAGTTGAGGTCAAATTAAATCCTTGTATAAATTCCATTGACATTTATTTCCTATACCAAATCTACTATTGTCAAATTTAACACTTTAAGAAATGAGGAAAGATACGGCATAATAGGAAAAAAATAATATGATCTGCAAACAAATATTTGAACAGCTTGTTTTTAGGCAGTCACTATTCATGTTTTAGTCCGTTCATGTCTTTAGAGCAGATTTATAACCACATTTTGCAGAATCAATGTCATTGAAATGGTTCTGAAGTTTGGTCCTTGTTATTGTTATTGTTGTTGTTGTTGTTGTTCTTGTTATGTGTTGTCAAGTCACCTGTGACTCATAGTGACCTTGTGTACAACACCCCTAAACCGTGCTCTATCCTGTGCCAATCTCATTGTCTCTAACACACCTACAACCATTACCCCAATCACTGAGTCAATCCATCTCATAGAGGGGCTTCCCCTCCTGCGCTGTCCCTCCACCCTCCCAAGTATGATGTCCCTCTCCAAGGACTGATCCCTCTTTGCAACATGCCCAAAGTATGTCAGACAAAGCTTCAGAATTCTTGCTTCTGAGGAGCAACCTGACTTTAACCTCTCCAGGACTAACTTGTTTGTTTTCCTAGCAGTCCATGGTATCTTCAATACTCTTCTCCAGCACCACAGCTCAAAGGCATCAATTTTCTATCATCCCTAGTCACTGTCTAGCTTTCTGATGCATAGCAAGTACTTGTAAGCCTGTATCAGGTGCACCTTAGTCTCCAGGCTGACACTGTTGCTCTTCAGTACTTTGGAGAGGTTTCTGACAGCAGACATTCCCAATGCCTTTTGATTTCCTGGCTGCTGGTACGAAGAGTGTTGATAGTAGAGCCAAGCTAACTGAAGCAGTTAATAATATCAGTCTCTTCACCATGCATCATGATCCTATCTATATGAATACACATGTATTCCTTTCTGTATCTTTCTCTCTCTCTCCTTTTCTCCTCTCTTCTCTCCTCTTTTTATCCTCTCCCCTATGTGACTACACATGGAGAGTGAATTTTAATTTGTAATGCCAACCTGTTTATTCAATGGCATTTTCCATATAGAGAAATGTTAAAAGAGGAGACAAACAAGAAAAAGCCAACAATTCTAAACAAAATCCAGGTACATAAGGTTTGGAATTACTAAAATTGAAGGAATAACAGACAGTCTAAATTTTATTCTCTCATTTTCAGGAAAGAAATACTTTAGGAAAATCCATGAAAAAGATTAGTAAATGGCAAATTTAGACAACTCTTGTTTAAGAATAATAATTTGTACTTAATGAAGTTTACTACATGCCATGCAGTTTATGTATTGCTTAGTGTGTCTTCTCGGACAAGCTATACTGTAGGGCTTCTGTTCTCACCATTTTAGAGTTGGGATAAAATGACTGGAGCAGCATGTCAATGAGGAAATGCCAGACATTCAAGCTAGATTAGAAGAGAATGAAGAACTTGGGACATCACAACTGATGTCAGATGGATCTTGACTGAAAGCAGAGACTGTTAGAAAGACACTTACTTGTGTTTTATTGACTCTGCAAAGGCATTTGACTCTCTAGATTATAACATTGAGGAGAAAAAAAATACCAGAAGACTTAATTGTGCTCATATGGAGCCTATAAACACCAAGAAGCAGCTGTCCAAAGAGAACAAGGAAATATAACATGGTTTAAAATTGGAAAAGGTGTGTGTCAAGATTATATACCTATTCTATTCATTGTTATTGTTGTTAAGTGTCATTGAGTCGTCTGGGACTCATAGCTACCCTATGTACAATAGCTCTGATTCCTGCCTAACATGAACCAATCTCATGGCCTCTGACAGACCTAAGCCCATTTCTCCAGTCATCCTGGGTTTTTCTCTCCTGTTCTGTCCCACCACCCTTTCAAGCATAGTGTCCTTTTCCAAGAACTGTTTCTTCCTGGCCACATGCCCAAAGTATGTGAGATGGAGCCTCAGAATCCTTGCCTCCAGGGAGCAGTTTAGTTTCAACCTCTCTAGGACAAACCTGTGTTTTCTCCTGGCACTCCACAGTATGTTCAACGCTCTTCTCCAGCACCATAACTCAAAAGCATCAATGCTTCTTCTTTCAACCTTAGTTATTGTCCAGCTCTCTGATGCAAAGCAAGTAATGTAATTGCAAAACCATGGCCTGGATCAGATGCATCTTAGTCTCCAGACTGACGTTATTGCTCTTCAGTACTCTACAGAGGACTCTGACAACAGACTTTCCCAATGCAATTCGTCTTTTGATTTCCTGGCTGCTAGTGCCAAAAGTGTTGATTGTGGAATCAAGTAAGCTGAAGTTGTTAACAATCTCAGTCTCTTCTCCATCAGTCATGAAGCTGCCAATTGGCAGTGATGAGAATCTTTGTGGAAGACTACAGTCCTTGACCTTCTGCAGCAAACACCTCATATCTTCCTCAGTTTCAGCAAACAAGGTTGTGTCAACTGCATAATACAGGTTATAGATGAGACTTCATCCAATCCTGATGCCACATTCCTCCTCATGAAGTCCAGTCCCCGAATGATCTGTTCTGCATATAGATTGGAAGGAAATGAAGATACAATGCATCCCTGACACACACCTTTCCTGATCCTGAACCATGCAGTGTTTTCTTGCACTGTTTTGACTACTGCATCCTGGTCCAAGTATAGGGTTCACATGAGCACATTCAAGTGTTCTGAGATTCCCGTTCTTCTTAAGGTTAGCCACAATTTCTTGTGATCCCCACAGTAAAATGTCTTTACATAGACAATGAAACACAAATAGACATTCCTCTGGTACTCTCTGCTTTTGACATCCATCTAATGTTGGCTATGATGTTCCTTGTGCTACAGTCTCTTCTAAACCCAACTTATACATCTGACAATTCTCTGCCAACGTACTGTTCTAGTTGTTTTTGGATACTCTTCAGCAGGATCTTGCTGGTATGTGACATGGTTTGATAATTTCCACACTGTGTTTGGTCACATTTTGTTGGAATGGGAATAAATATATATCTCCTCCTGTCAGTTGGCCAGGTAGTTGTCTTCCAGATTTCTTGGCATAACCTGGTGAGCTTGTCCAGTATAGTATCTGTGTGCTAAAATATGTCAATTGGTATTCCAACAATTCCTCGGGCTTTCTGTACATTGAGCAAATAATTTGAGAAGCAGGACTCTATGAGGAATAATGTGGTATCAAGACTGGAGGAAGTCTCATTAATAACCTGTATTATGCAGACAACACAACTTTGCTTGACAAAAGTAAAGAAGACTCTAAGTACTTATCGAAGAAGACAAAGAGCTACAACTTTCAATATGGATTACATTTTAACATCAAGGAAAAGAGAATTCCATAACTAGACCAATAGGCAATCTGGAGAAAAGACTGAAGTTGTCAACATTTTCATTTTGCTTGATTCCACAGCCAGCACCCATGGTAGTAGCAGTAAAGAAATTAGAAGATGTGTTGCATTGGGAAAATCAGCTTCCAAGGACTTTTTCAATGTGCTAAAGAATTAGGATGTCAGAATTAATAAATGATTTATTTTCTTAAAAAAATGGCAATTACACTCATGGGCTTCAGCTGTTGGACTTCACAAGAATCAAACGAACTACAGTTGGGGTAAAAAGGATCACTGGAGAAGCTTAATATCTATCAGCAGTCAAAACCAGACCAGGTGCTGAATGTGGAACAGCTTATCAGTTGCTCGTGCGCTAATTCAAACTGAAACAGAAGAATATTAAAACAAATACCTAAGAACCAAAATATGATTTAGAGTCTATAGCACCTGAATTTAAGAAAGAAAATTATTTCAAGAATAGGTTTGAGGCACTGAATACTAATGATCAAAGACCAGTTGTGGAATGACATGAAGGATATCACCTATGAAGAAAGCAAAAGGTCATCACAAAGACTGGGATGAAAGATTAAAATAGATGTCTATTTGTATCCACTCCAATATAAAATAAAAAATAAATATTGATTCAATAAACAAAAGATGTCAGAAAAGACTCAGACAACTGCACTGGAATGTCAACAGGCTAAAACTAAGAGAAGGATTGCTCAAGTGAGAGAGATGATCAAAAGGTTTCAAGCTGAAAGAACTGAAAAACAAGTTGAAACCTCAATTTGCAATACTAAAGGATGCCAAGGACAAAATCCTAAATAATATAAGAAGTATCAAAAGAAGATGGAAAGAATATAGTGAGTATGAAAAGGAATAGATAAGTATAAAACAATTTCAGGTAGTAGCATACTATCACAAGCCAATGATGAAGGAAGACATTCAAGTTGCACTGAAGGCATTGACAAAATAAATAAGACCCAGGAGTTGATGGAATACCACTTTACATGCTGCATCTGCAACAAACAGATATGGATGTGCTCCATAGGGAAGATCTGTATTTGTTTCCATTTCCAAAAAATTAGACACAATATAATGTGGAAACTATCTAACACTATTGTTAATAGCAAATGCTAAATCCTGCTGAAGATTATTTTAAAAAATGGCTAGAATAGGACAGAAACGGAGAACTTCCAGAGATTCAGGCTGGGTTTAGAAGAGGCTGTGACACCAGAGATATCACTATTGATGTCAAATAGATCTTGGCTGAAAGCAGTGAGTACCAAAAAGACATCGCCTTGTATGTTATCAACTATGCAAAGGCATTTGACTGTATGGAAATACAAAGTGTGAATAATATTGAGAAGAATGGAAATTATGGAACATTTAATTATGCTCATGGGAAAACTATACATAGACCAGGAAGCTGTGCAAACAGACTAAAGAAATACTTTTCATTTTTTTCAATTATATGCTATGCATCTGAGGGTGGGACAGTGAATAAAGGTAATAGAACAAGAATTGACAACTTTGAGCTGTGGTGCCAAAGAAGGGCGCTAAATATCCCATAGTTTTAGGTCAAGAAAGGTATACATCAGGGATCTATCATTTCTCCATACTTGTTTAATCTCTACACTGAACAAATCATTTGAGAAGCTAGACTTTATGAAGAAGAGTGCCATGAGAATTGGAGGAAGACCAACAACTTGCATTATGCAAATGACACCATCTTACCTGCTAAAAATGAGAAGTACTTGAAACACTTGCTGCAAAAGATCAAGGACTATAACCTTTAGTATAATTACATATCAACATCAAAACTAATAAAAATCCTCACCACCAGGTCAATATACAACATCATGAAAGGTGGAGAAAGGGTAGAAATTGTCAATTGTGTCTTGCTTGGTTCTATAATAAAAACCGTTCATATCATTAGTCAGAAATTAAAAGATGTGTTGCATTGGGAAAGTATGCTGTCAGAGACCTCTCCAAAGTGTTGAAGAGCAATTGATGTCAGTCTGGAGACTAGGGTGCACCTGATACAGGCCATAATCTTTGCAATTACTTGCTATGCATCAGTAAGCTGGATAATGACTAGGGATGATAGGAGAACTGATGCCTTTGAGCTGCAGTGCTGGAGAAGAGTATTGAATATACCATGGACTGCTAGGAGAACAAACAAGTTCATGCCAAAGAGGATGAAACCAGGCTGCTCCTTGGAGGCAAGGATTCTGAAACTTCATCTGGCATGCTTTGGGCATGTTGCAAGATGGGATCAGTCCTTGGAGAGAGATGCCATGCTTGGGAGGGTGGGAGGAAAGCTCAGGAAAGGAAGACCTTTATTGAGATGGACTGATTCAGTGACTGAGGTAATAGATATGTCAGAGACAATAAGATTGGCATGGGATAGAGCAAGATTTAGGGCTGTTGTACATAGGGTCACTGTAAGTTGCAAGCGATTTGACGGAACATAACAACAAAAACAACAACATATCTTCATATCTCTTAAGGATACTTTTAAAAGCTGCATTTAAAATTCCCAAATGTCAAGAAAGACAAACACCTTATGTTTAATTGCCATGGTGATTTTAGTCGCTCAGATACATGGAAAATGTTGGACAGTGAATAAGGAAGATAGGAAAAAACCCCAAAGCTTCATGCCTTCAAATTATGAGACTGGTTACGAATATTAAATCATCATGAACTGTCAAAAGAACAATAAATCTGTCTTAGAAGAAGTGCAATTCAGGATGCTCCTCAGAAAGAAAAAAAGATAATTCTTTATCACCTCACATACGTTGGGCATGTAATTAGGAGGGACTGATTTCTGGAAAAGGACAAAGGCAAAATGGAAGGTCAAAGAAAATAAGGAATACTTTCAATGGCATGGACTGACACAGTGACTGCAACAATGAATTTAAGCACAGAAGAGTTTATGAGGACAGATTCTTTTCTATTTTTCTGAATGTGGCTCTCTATGAGACAGAGCTGGTTTGACAGTCTCTAACAAGGAGAGTCAGTTATGAAGAGGAAAACCCCAGCAAGATGGGTTGACGTGGTAACTTCAGAAATGGGATCAAGTGTGTCAAAGATGAGAAGGATGGTGCAGTATAGGGCAGGGTTCATGTTGGTTCTTTATAGGCTATGAATTGTACTTGACTCGATGGTATTTAACAACAACAATTAAGGACCTGATGAAATGACAGCAAAATATGTTTTACCCAGTGATAGAGCAGTCAGGAAGGAATCTAAGCACTGAGATTTTTGTGGTTTGATTGTTATATATCTACTCTTTTGTTATCCTCATGATTGGATTGTTGTTGTTTTTAGGTGCCGTCTAGTTGAGCACGACTCAAAGTGACCCTATGAACGAAAGATCTTAACCCTATTCTACCCTGCACCATCCTCACACATCCTGACACACAAGAGCCCATTGCAGCAGTCACCTGGTTGAGGGTCTTCCTATCCTTCCCTGACCCTCCACCCTTTCCAGCATCATGTCCTTCTCTAAGGAATAGCCCCTCCTAGCAACATGTCCACAGTACACAAAACGAAGCCTCATCATTCTTGCCTCCAAAGAGCATGCCAGCTACACATTCTCTAAGACATATCTTGTTTGTTTTCTTGGCTGTCCATGGGATGTTCAGTGCTCTTCTCCAACACCACAGCTCAAAGGCATCAATTCTTTTTCTGTCATCCTTATTCATTTTCCAGGTCTCAGATGCATAGCTAGTAATCGGAAAGATTATGGCCTGAATCAGACGCACCTTAGTCTTCAAACTGTCATCACTACTCCTCAATAATTTGGACAAGTCCCTAACTGCAGATTTTCCCAGTGTAATGTTTCTCCTTATGTTCTGACTGCTGGTATCAAGGGCGTTAATTGTGGATCCAAGCAAGATGAAGCTGTTGACAGTTTCAAATTCCTCTCCGCCCATCATGATGCTGCCAATTGGTCCAGTGGTAAGAATCTTTTTCCCCCTGACATTGCGATGCCATCCATTGAGATTCATCCCTTGATCTTCTGCAACATGTGCTTCAAGCCCTCCTCACCTTCAGCAAGTAAGGTTGTGTCATCTGTGTAGTGCAGGTTATTGATGAGTACACATGATTAGATTTCAAAAATCAGATCATTATTAAAAAATAGGCATTATGTTAAAATGGAGGATGATCACATCAGATTATGAAGTGGAGGATAACTAAATCATTATATAACTGTCAAATAGCACAGAAGCCTAATTATACAAGTGCCAAATGCATTGTTGGATGAATCTTGAACCATTAAGCTTCAGGGCCCTGCCAAGTTGACATATAATAGTAACCATCACTTGTACCTTATGCTTCACTCTCACCTAGCACCTCAGAGTTCAACATCATTAACTACAGAATAGTCAGATGGTAGGTATTTACTCTAATAAAAAAATGTTGTCTAACATGATAGTTCATAAAAATATTAGTTCTTCATTAATGAAAAGTAAATCATTTCACCAGAACTTCAGTCAAATAAAATACATTTACTTCTTAAATTCTATGATGTATTTTTCCTCCTCATTTTAACATTTAAAAATGTTTTTACAAGCTTTTTATTTTGTAAAACTTCTTTTTTATTTTAATGAAAGTTTATAGAGACTTAGGGTTTCCAAGTCATTCATTGTTGTATTTTTCTCCCTGCCCATCCCCTCCCCCAATTCACTTTTCTCCTTGAAAAGCAAAAGAAAAACTCTTTCATTGTTATGCAATCCCTCCCTCCAAGTCCACTCCACTGTGCAGCCTTCATTCTGGACTCCTGTCATGACAATAATACCCAATCATATATCCCTTTTAAACAGTTCTCTCTCTCATCTCTTTCAATGCCATATACATCATTCCTCCCCTCCTTTTCTGTCTTCCCTCAACCATGATGTCAGTCCTGTTTTAGTTTGTAAAACTTTTAAGTCAAAAAAGCATTTTTTACAAAATTTTTATACTCTTTACAAAGTCTACCTTGTAATCAATTCATTCTTTAAGACAGAGTTTTCTCCAAAGTTGTAAACATGCTGATGCATTGGTTTCTCCCCATTCCCAGTGGTAACCCTAACACAAAGGTAAGCCTGGATGACTGAGTGACCCAAATATGTTCACTCAATAAGCATTAACATGGGAATCCAAATCTGTGCCAAATACAGAACTGATCCCAAATACTGTTAATCAAAAATTTTGCTAAAGGATATGATTATCTGAGTTATAGCCATACTGCATTTTTATGTATCATGTTCATAAAACAGACAACTGCCCACCAATTTTTTAATAATAATGGCAGAACATTTTATAATGTCACTAAATTTGCTAAGATTCCAAAATATTTGTACCAATTGTCCATTCTACATAGTAAAAGCATTTCCTACAAGATGACAGGTACTGCCAAGTACAGTAGATTTAAAACTAAAATGGCTTACTAGTTTCTAAATAATCCCCTAGGAAACAGTTTAGTCTAGACCATTATCTTGATAGTTCATAATTAGGTTCAATAATAAAGCTTGTTTTGCTGACCTAGGTCAGATTGGCGTGTCCACAGCATCTGGGCGCAGTGACCTTGCTTTGAGAGGGTATTGTTAGAAAATCCATTATTATCATCACACACACTTCAGAGAAGTGGCTGTTTTGTGAATTGATGGTGCGATGTTGCCACTTTAGATAAAAGAGTCCATGAATTATTGACTTAATGAGTTAATGTTGCTTGATTTCACAACAAAGTCTTTATAGTCTTAACGCTATTTACTGAACATACAATCCTAGCATATGGGGGGAAACACAGGTAATAGCCCATGCTGTGCATTTATAAACCACAACAAATCTGAAGAATGCATGAACCCCATAGAGGTGTCACTGCCTCCCTCTCTCAAAGGCATGACACCTTTGTCAGTGTGTCTAAGGCCAACTCTTTAACAGTTCCTTGAGATAGCTTTCTTTCCCATTATTTTTGCCCTGTAGACATAGAGCAGTTAATTGCTTTTCCCCCTCCCCTAGAGTCAGTTTTGGGCCCCAGGCAAGGCCTGGGGATCTGTCCAGTGTAATTACTCTGGCTGTGTGGTGAGGCTGTTGCTGAGTAGAAGTTCAAAGAGAGCCCACAGAGAGAGCTCCATCACAAGGAATACAGTAGTATGCTGATGCTCAACATGTAAAAATGGAAGCAAAATCACCAACTATGATGGTATTTTTCTTCAGAGAGGAACGGACAGGAGCGAGATTTTTTTAAAAATCAGGCCGCAAGCAGTTAAACTTTGTAGCAAAGCTAGAGAGTAGCTGAGACACATGGATTCAGGCAATTCTTAATTTTGCATCTGCCCTACTATTTATAAACAGCTTAGACAGTGTACTCAAACACAAAAGACATACGTCAGAGATATTGTGGGTTTGGTTGCAGACTACTACAGTAAAATGAATAGCATAATCAAGAGAGTCACACAACTTCTGGTTTTCCAGTGCATATAAAAGTTATCTTGTTGTTAGACTTATAGAAATTCTATCAACAACAGTTCTGAGCTTTGCCCTCCCCAGCACCATCCTCACCACATCTAATATGTTCAAGCCCATGTTACAGTCACTGTGTCAATCTACCTTGTTGAATATTTTCTTCCCTTTCTCTGGCTTACACCTTTCTCAGCATGTCTTTTTCCAATGGTGGATCCCTCCTGATAACATGCTGAAGCAGGTGGGATGAGGTTTAACCATCTTTACCTCTAAGGATCACCTTGGTTGCACTTACTCTGAAACAGACTTGTTTCTTCTGTTGACAGGCCATAGGATAATAGACTAGTAAGTGTATGATAGCATTATGAAAGCAGTTTGAAATATGCTGAGAATTATAAGATGTAATAAAGAAACATGAAGTGAATACTTCACAATACTCTGTATGAGAAAATATCTATTATTATCATTTAACTCGTTTCAGATATGTTTTATGTCTCTATAGTTTTCTTTCACATCTTACTAGCAGGTTACTCTTTCAAAATGTTCCTTCTTGTGTTGAATGAAATTCTGCTTTAACTTCATTCATTAGTCCAAAGTCTATACATAGAATAATACAGAAGTAGTTCTTCTGCAAAAAACCTTAGTCATTTGGGATGTACATACAGAGTTCATTTGAGAAGGAGCCATATTGGCAAGTATCTGAAGCCACATAAACTTTAGAGAGAAGAAGCTCAGTTCACAATTCCATACTCTACTAATTGGTTAGTTTTTTTTTTATTTTATTTTTTGGATTTTTTTAGT